>NC_061799.1:43589962-43889962 GCF_021462225.1 Girardinichthys multiradiatus
TAGAAAGATAAATAGAGGGAGAGTATTCAAAGTAAAGGCAGAAATAGCTCCGGCTATGGCTCTGAGCAGAAATAAGGCAGCTTTTTTTTAGACACTCATAATCAACTTGACGCCATTTTAATTTGACGTTTTTAACGATAAAATTAAACTAAAGACTAACAAAACAAAAAATAACTGACAATTTGTAAAAACAAGAACTGAGGAAGTTTGAATAGTCCACACAATTTGTCACTGCTGCCAGGAATCCATTGCGTATCCGGAGAAGAACGTCTCGTCTGGACAAGAGGGTTCACCTTTACCCTGTCTTCCTGTTGAGAAAATTTGATCGATTGTATTGAGAGACCAGCTGACCAAATCCATAATGAACAAATTAGGAGGCTATGCGAACAGAGGCTCTAAGAAACACATAGACAAAAAGCTGAAGCAGGGCAAGAAATGGGGGAGGATCAAGGAGAGTGGAAAAGCGTCTGACCCCACCGAGAGCAGAAGGAAGGCAGGATCTGTGGTCTGTGGTCCCCACCTGCAGAACCACTCCTTTATTGAGTGTGTCTTGCTAATCACCAAAGATGTCCCCCTGTTGTCTATTCCATTTGCAAAACAGCAAGAGAAATTGATTGTCAATCAGTGTTGCTTTCTAAGTGGACAGTTTGATTTCACAGAAGCTTGATTTACTTGGATTTATATTGTGTTGTTTAAGTGTTCCCTTTATTTTTTTTATTTTATTTTATTTTTTAGCAGTGTATATACACACACCTCCACTGGTATTTATGGTTTAATGCCCCTCAGATATTTGCAGAGAAGCTACAGTTTTATGCGTTTGGTATAAATGTTATCAGAATCAGAATCAGAATCAGAAAAGCTTTATTGCCAAGTACGTTTTTGGACATACAAGGAATTTGTTTTGGCGTAGTCGGTGCAATACAATACAAACTAAACAGTATAAACATATCTACAATATAATATAAATATATGTGCACAGTTTTAAGTGAGTAAGAGTAAATGTAGAGCAGTACAACAGTGCAGGTGATCAGTGTGCAAGTATGGCAGTGCAAGTAAAGCAGGAGTCCAAGCTGAGCGTTAATGTAACTCATAGAGTTGCAGGTTACAGGTGTCCTGTCAGCAAAAAAAAAAGGGAGGGGGGGGGGGGGGGGGTGTCAGGGTGGTTTCTGGGCTTTGTTAACAAGGCTGGTGGCAGATGGGAAAAAACAGTTCTTGTGGCGTGAGGTTTTGGTCTGGATGGACCGCAGCCTCCTTCCAGAGGGGAGAGTTTCAAAGAGTCTGTGACCGGGGTGGGAGGGATCAGCCAGAATCTTCCCTGCCCGCTTCAGGGTCCTGGAGGTGTACAGTTCCTGGAGCGACAGTAGACTGCAGCCAATCACCTTCTCAGCAGACCGAATGACACGCTGCAGCCTGCCCTTATCCTTGGCTGTAGCAGCGGCGTACCAGATGGTGATGGAGGAGGTGAGGATGGACTCAATGATGGCTGTGTAGAAGTGCACCATCATAGTCTTTGGCAGGTTGAATTTCTTCAGCTGCCGCAGGAAGAACATCCTCTGCTGGGCTTTCTTGATGAGGGAGCTGATGTTTGGCTCCCACTTGAGGTCCCGGGAGATGATGGTTCCAAGGAAGCGGAAAGATTCCACAGTGTCAATTGTGAAATCACAGAGGGGGATGGGGGCAGGTGGGGCTGGGTTCTGCCTGAAGTCCACAACCATCTCCACTGTCCTTATACCGTTGAGCTCAAGGTTGTTCTGGCTGCACCAGTCCAACAGATGGTCCACCTCCCATCTGTACGTGGACTCGTCACCAACAGAGATGAGTCCGATCAGAGTGGTGTCGTCCGCAAACTTCAGAAGCTTGACAGACTGGTGACTGGAGGTGCAGCTGTTGGTGTACAGGGAGAAGAGCAGAGGAGAGAGAACACAGCCTTGGGGGGAACCGGTGCTGATGGTCAGGGAGTCAGAGATGTGCTTCCCCCTTTCTGTCAGACAGGAAGTCAATGATCCACATGCAGGTGGAGTCGGGCACACTTAGCTGGGAGAGCTTCTCCTGGAGCAGAGCTGGGATGATGGTGTTGAAGGCAGAGCTGAAATCCACAAACAGGATCCTGGCGTAGGTTCCTGTGGAGTCCAGGTGCCGGAGGATGAAGTGAAGGGCTATGTTAATTGCATCGTCTACAGACCTGTTGGCTCTGTAGGCAAACTGCAGGGGGTCCAGGAGGGGGTCGGTGATGTCTTTTAGGTGTGAGAGCACAAGGCACTCAAAGGACTTCATCACCACAGAGGTCAGGGCGACGGGTCTGAAGTCATTAAGCCCTGTGGTCCTTGGCTTCTCGGGAACAGGGATGATGATGGAGGACTTGAAGCAGGCTGGCACATGACAGGTCTCCAGTGAGGTGTTAAAAATGTCTGGGGGCTGGTGGGGGGGAACTTCAGGGTGGGGGTTGGAGGTGCCTAGGCCCCTCTTGAGGTTGGGGAGGTGGGGGTGGTGGATTGTGGCTGCAGCTGTTGGGGGGTGTCGTGGGGGATGATTGCAGGACTGTCCCTTTGTCTTTCAAAGCGGCAGTAGAACTCGTTCAGGTCGTTGGCGAGGCGTTGGTCGTTGATGGAGTGGGGGGCTTTCGGCTTGTAGTTGGTGATTTGCTTGAGCCCTTTCCAGACAGACGCAGAGTCGTTGGCTGAGAACTGGTTTTGGAGCTTCTCAGAGTACAGTCGTTTGGCCTCTTTCACTGCCTTGCCAAATTTGTACTTCGTCTTTCTGTATATGTCTTAGTCCCCACTCCTGAAGGCCTCTTCCTTATCCAGTCTTAACCTTCTGAGTTTGGCTGTGAACCAGGGTTTGTCGTTGTTGTAACTCACCCTGGTGCATGATGGTACACAGCTGTCCTCACAGAAGCTGATGTAGGAAGTCACAGCCTCTGTGTACTCGTCCAGACTGTTGGTATTAGTCCTGAACACATCCCAGTCTGTACAGCCTAAACACGCCTGGAGATTCTCCACAGCCTCACTGCTCCACTTCCTTGTCGTCCTCACAACAGGTTTGCAGAGCTTTAGTTTCTGCCTGTATGCAGGAATCAGGTGGACCATGATGTGGTTGGATTGGCCCAGTGCAGCACGTGGGACGGCGTGATAAGCGTCTCTGATGGTGGTGTAACAGTGATCCAGAATGTTGTCCTCTCTGGTCGGACATTTTATAAACTGTCTATATTTGGGGAGTTCGTGGGTGAGATTACCTTTGTTAAAGTCGCCAACGCTAACTAAGGAGTCCGGGTTGGTCCGCTCCACACTCAGTATCTGGTCGGCGAGCATGCGCTGTGCGACCTGCACGTTAGCTTACAGCGGGATGTAAACACCGACCAGGATGAACGAAGCGAACTCACGGGGGGAATAGAAAGGCTTACAGTTTATGATGAAGGATTCCAGGTCTGGAGAACAGTGCTGCTGAATCACTGTCACGTCGTTGCACCAACCACTGTTGAGGTAGAAACAGATTCCTCCACCTTTCGCTTTGCTGGAGAGTTCCGTGTCTCTGTCCGCTCTGTAGAGCTGGAATCCTGCCAGCTGCAGCGCAGAGTCCGGTATTAATCCACACAGCCAGGTCTCCGTGAAGCACAAAACTGCCGATGAATAAAAGTCCCTGTTTTTCCCCAACAGCAGTTGTAGTTCCTCAATTTTGTTGGGAAGTGAGCGCACGTTAGAGAGAAATATTCCAGTTATCAATGTTCGTAGTCCACGCTGGCGAAGACGTACCAGCACCCCAGCCCGTTTCCCTCTCTTCCAGCGTTTCACCGCGTGAGCAAAGGTGAGCGCACCTTTGACCAGAATGTCCAAAAATTCCAGAGCAGTAGGCAGAAAAGTGGGAAATAACTCCTCTGGTGTAGTAGCCCTGATGTTCATGAGTTCTTCTCTGGTGAGAGAGCTCCGGGTACCATCACAGAAGACCGTTTTAAAGCAAAAAACAAAACAAAACAGTGCGCACCAACACACCGAGGCGAACATCTGCGGCGCCATCTTAGGATTGAGATCCTGTAAAGAGATTATGTAAAGAAACCCAGTGTTTCCACCATCATATGTTGAATTATGCTGAAGGTTTCCACTTGGTGAAATCCACCAGTAGTATTTTTACTGAAACAGCCCCACAACATGATTCTACCACCACCATGCTTTACAGTTGGAACAATGTTCTTTGGTTTGAAGGCTCACCTTGACTGTCTTACACATACTTTTTGTCACTGGTGACTAAACAGCTCAACCTTCGTCCTCTCTGACCATGAAACCTTTCTCCTGAAGACAGATGAGTGGATTTTGAGGCAGGGGTTTCTTTCTTGGTCAGCACCCACTTATGCCACTTATCCTGTGGATAGTAACGGTGGTGTTCCAGCAGCATCTGATTTATAATAGGCTTAAGACTTTGTTATTCCTAGGTTGAAAACTGTTTCATAATAGATAAAGCGGGCTAAGCTTTGCGAAATAGCCCCAACCTTTACACTTTTACAGATGGTCTGGACTCTGCTTTAAAGCTGAGTTTATGGTGGGAACCTAACCCATTTCTAAGACCTCTACCAGTCTTGATAAGAGGCTGAACTATCCAGACAGAAAAAACCAAAACATTTATTCTTACTAAACAAATAATATAATTTAAATAAGTAAATCTAGTTCACACCGTGAGCTTGATGCAAATCTCTAAAGCTCCTTTCTATTGCAGGGACTCTTAGCCATTACCCAGGATTTGGAAAGTCCAGAGGAGCAGCACGACCTGAGCTTAACACAACTGAAGTCAAATGCATCAATCTACATTTACCCCACTTTGTTTTTACCTTCAGTTCTAATCAATACGTCAAAACTCATTCAGGCTCAGCTTTGTAACTGTGACTCTAAGCAGTAGGGAAGCTTCTCATGTCAATACCTCCACCAACTTCTTTCATTTTGGCCTTTCCTCATGCTGTGTTCTTTTTGAACACAAAGAGCAAAAGTCACCAAAACATCTGAATCTATGACACTGTCTGCAAATTACTGCTAGATTCAAATAATTTTGCCATAGTTAGCAGTATCTCAGAGAAAAACTGGATGGAAAATATAATTTTTCTTATTAATTTTATTTGTTTTTCAGTTGGGGATAGTTACAAAATAACAGGTAAACCCTGTCTGCGCGGTCCCAAGAGGGTAACAGCTTTATTCCCTCTGAGGCAGGTTATTCTAATGATTCGGAACTGTTCTACTGGGCCTTGTTGGTCACAAAGGGGAAGTCAGGGTCCTTCTCAGGGTAAACAGAATGTGAATGTGAAGCATCCCTAACAAGAATGAGCTCATGCAGAAAGTGCCACCAGGTACATTGATCCCAGTTTCATTCATCCACTTGTCCATCTGTCCGCCCATCCATCATGGTTTTTACTATTAATGGACCCAAATGCAGGCAGAACTAGACAGTTTGTGTTGATTTAACAATGACACACAGGAACTTAGAGTTATAGCAAGAAGGAAATAGGACATCTATGAGAAGAATCCATCCGTCCGTCCATCCGTCCGTTCATCTATCCGTCCGTCTGTCCGTCCATTCAACCGTCCGTCCGTCCATCCATCCATCCATCCATCCATCTGTCCATCCATCCCTCCTTCCGTCTATTCAACTGTTTGTTCATCCATCCATCCATCCATTCATCCATCCATCCTTCCGTTCGTCAGTCCATCCATCCATCCATCCATCCATCCATCCATCTGTTCATCAATCCATCCATCCCTCCTTCCGTCCATTCAACCGTCTGTTCATCCATCCATCCATCCATCCATCCATCTATCCATCCATCCTTCCATTCGTCCGTCCATCCATCCATCCATCCATCCATCCATCCATCCATCCATCCATCCATCCTTCCGTTCGTCCATCCATCCATCCATCCATCCATCCATCCATCCATCCATCCATCCTTCCGTTCGTCCATCCATCCATCCATCCATCTGTCCATCCATCCCTCCTTCCGTCTATTCAACCGTCTGTTCATCCATCCATCCATCCATCCATCCATCCATCCATCCATCCATCCGTCCATCCATCTGTCCATCCATCCCTCCTTCCGTCTATTCAACTGTCTGTTCATCCATCCATCCATCCATCCATCCATCCATCCTTCCGTTCGTCAGTCCATCCATCCATCCATCCATCCATCCATCCATCTGTTCATCAATCCATCCATCTGTCCATCCATCCCTCCTTCCGTCTATTCAACCGTCTGTTCATCCATCCATCCATACATCCATCCATCCATCCATCCATCCATCCATCTATGAGAAGAATCCATCCGTCCGTCCATCCGTCCGTTCATCTATCCGTCCGTCTGTCCGTCCATTCAACCGTCCGTCCATTCAACCGTCCGTCCATCCATCCATCCATCCATCCATCCATCCATCCATCCATCCATCCATCCATCCATCCATCCATCCATCCATCCATCCATCCATCCATCCATCCATCCATGGTCGTTACTATCAGGATGTTCACAAAATGCAGTTAAAAGCCTTCAGCTGATTCAAAATGCTGCAGCAAGAGTTCTGATGAAAATTAAAAAGAGAGATCATATTTCTCCTATTTTAGCTTCCCTTCATTGGCTCCCTGTTAAATCCAGAATAGAATTTAAAATTCTCCTGCTCACATATAAAGCCCTTAATGATCTAGCTCCATCATACATCAGAGATCTGATTGGTCCATATGTTCCTAACAGAGCACTTCGTTCTCAGACTGCAGGTTTACTGGTGGTTCCTAGAGTCTCTAGAAGTAGAATGGGAGGCAGATCCTTTAGTTATCAGGCTCCTCTCCTGTGGAACCAGCTCCCAGTTTTAGTCCGTGAGGCAGACACCCTGTCTACTTTTAAGGCTAGGCTTAAAACTTTCCTTTTTGATAAAGCTTATAGTTAGAGTGGCTTAGGTTATCCTGAGTTATCTCTGTAGTTATGCTGCTATAGGCTTAGGCTGCTTGAGGACATAATGACCACTTTCACCCTCTTCGCTACATTCTCACACTACTCTCCAATTTTGCATTATTTCCTGTTATTTTAGTTTTTAACTTCTTGTTCTCTCTTTTCTCTTCCTAGAAGCTACACCTGGCCTGACTCTGTGTCTACTTGTGACACCTTTCGGGTGAGGGACATCGTCCAAGCTTCTGCTGGCAACAACTTAATACTCACCCTCTACTGATGATCCACATAGCCCTGTCTTTTAGTCTTTAACTCTTTCTCTCTCCTAGACATGGCGACTGGCTGAGCTTTTACTGTGACTAACTCTATGTGCTCTCTTTCAGACTCTAACCTTGAAAACTGGCTCAGAGTTTATCTGTTGTTTCTTTCTAGATGAAACGACTAAAGGAGCTACATCCATTAACATTTACTTTTCCTTCCCATAGAAAGTACTCCTGGATCAGTGCTTCTTTGTTCTCTTTGTGTCTCTGTTCTGTTCTCTCAAACCCCCAGTGGGTCATGGCAGATTGCCGCTCACACTGAGCCTGGTTCTGGTTCTGCTGGAGGTTTCTTCCTGTTAAAAGGGAGTTTTTCCTCTCCACTGTCGCTACATGCATGCTCAGTATGAGGGATTGCTGCAAAGTCAACACCAGTGACTGTCCACTGTCTCTACATGCTCATCCAGGAGGAGGGAATGCTACAAGTCACTGACTGGATGCAATCTGCTGGGTTTCCTTAGATAGAAAAACTTTTTATCCAATTTGAATAAATAACTGAATCTGACTGCACTGTTCAATGGTTACGATTAATTGGAATGTATGTACTTGATTTTTGTGAAGTGCCTTGAGACGACATGTGTTGTTAATTGGCGCTATATAAATAAACTGAATTGAATTGAATTGAATTGAATCCGTCCGTCCAACAACACTTTATTTGCCGCTCATTTATAGTAATTTCTGTTCGATTTAGCAGTAATCTGCCCTGTTTTTGGACCTTCGCTGCTGGACACTCCTTGGCTGCAGAACCAGACAGATTAACCTTCATTTGACTCACCTGAACACAACGTTACAAGGCTTTTCACCAATCAGTGGGAATAAACTCCTTTCAGCGTGCGTCTGTCTGAACACAGCAGAGCATGGGGCTCTCTCTATCTCCATGGCCATCTTTCCATCACTGTGTCTCACTCTAAGTTAATCAAAAGTGTCGACTCCTTGAAGCTTTTTGCTTTCACACCAGTGAGAAAAACAGGAAATAAATATTTCAGCTTTGCTGCAAACACAGCTGAGGACTTTTAGTATCTTGCTCCTTAAAATGAAACTCCACAGAGATGGCTCTGCACGTTTGATGCCAAACTTTTTCTCACAGGGACAATTTAACAAGGATGGGCAACCCATCCAGTCTTTTTACCAGTACAAACTTATTCATCAGAATTGCTGCAAAGGAGCTGTTGTTTTTTCCACTTAATCATTTCATTTATTGAATAATTATATTAGATTAGAACAAATGACGTCACATTGAGTGTCTGATTGGGAAAATTATGTAATTGACTGAAGCATCTCAGTTTTAGCTAAAAGAAAACACGTCCTCTTACAAATGTACAGTTTTACATGTCAGGTCATAAAGAAACCAGGTGCTGAATTAGTTTAAGCGGACAATAACACAAATGTTTCCGTACTGTCATCATTTATGAGACAGAGATGAAGCCAACATCGAAAAAGAGGAAGAAAGGGGTAACATAAACCAGATGTTGGAGATACAACGTTTAATCTTCAGAGGGACTATAAAAGTAAGTATTTTTGAAGATTCTGGCTCCGGAGCATACAGGTGTGTGTTAACACAATACCAGGATAGAAAGACATCAGCAATTACCTTAGAGACAACTCTGTCGGTGCCCATCGATCTGGAAAAGTTCACAAGGCTATTTTCAAACTGTCTGAACGCAATGGCCTAGTTATAGTATAAATTCCAACCTGCTGAAATGCTTAGGTGGGACCAAATGTCTGCAAACCTCATTTAAGCAACACTGGAAAGAAGAGTGCACCAAACTTCCTTCACGACACGTAGAGAGGACTGATAAAGTCCAAAAGCACCACTGAATGTCTTTAACTTCAAAGTGGAGAATCAGTTTGTTTAATTTCAGTATTCTGTGATTACCAGCAATATTCCAGATGGTTAACACGGCAGCTCAGACCCAAACATCGACAAGCAGCAACCAGAGGGCCAACGAGCTGAGTGCAGCAGATTACTAGTGAGAGGGATAGAGCGGGATAAAAAAAGAGAAAGAACCTATGGGTGAGTCATTTCCCCAGCCAGGCAGCCTCTCAGATATGATGCCAGCGCAGTTGGTTATTTGCAGCCGAATCAGACTGCTACGTTACCGTCAAGCATGATGTCTCCCAGAGTTGGCTGAGGCCTTGCTGACAGTCTGCAGAGAACATCCCAACAAGATCTTTAATCATCTTCAGAGAGGCTTTAAAACCTGCAGTACACAGAACACACAAGGCCAGTGTCTGTGTTTCTACTGCAGATCTGCTTGTCTCAAGACTTTAGCCCTCATTAGGTGTTGTAAAAATACATCTACAAACCTGGGGATTAACTGGGGACATATTTTCTGTAGCTTAGCTGCCCAAACAAGCGTTCTGCTCAACTGAGTCACAGCAGAGTGTCGTAATGATGTAAATTTGGGGCCCGTTCTCATGGAAATAGATTTTCTCTTCTCCCTGAGCTCTGCATGCAGCTTCAAGTCTGAGATCAAGGCTCTAAATTGGGAAAAGGATTATATTCCCATTCCAGCTTGGAAGTGACCTGAAGTTTAAGTATCTGGGGGGTCTTATTCAAAAGTGGAAGAAAGCTGAAATAGAGATAGACAAGTCTGCAGTGATGTGAGCTGAGCAGCTTAACACCAGATTTAACAGCATGCAAAGGTTTGCTTAATGTTTCTGCAACTTCAAACTGAAGCGACAGAGTAGTGGTGTTATTTCTGTCAGTTGCAGCATCTGCTGTTAAGATAGAAGACTGCAGTGAGTCCACTAAACAGTTGTCTTGCACCATGACCAATCAGGTAGGGTTAATATCCCCTTTCAGATGATTAGGGACATCCTCATAGGTACTGATCACCTTTCCTCTTTCTCATTTCTTTATCTATCTGCTCTCTGTCTGTACAGGTTGTTAATTTGAGGTTTTAACAACTATAAATAATAATAGACTAGATTAACAATAAAGACATTGGACTGCAGTAATTTGAGTTGACCTTTGCTGTAAATTGGTGCAGTGATAATTAAACTGAAATATCCAGCAGTTCTCTCTGCTGCACAGCATTTTTGGAGGTGGTAACATCAGCACTGTATTTGCATCCATCTCCCTCTGCACATAGATAGTGTACAGACACACTCAGTTATGAGTCACTGCCTGGTTTCTGACGTTGACGTGGCTCATCGCTGGTGGCATCTGGAGTACAGGTTAGTGCAGCAGGAGGAGAGCAGCAGAGTGTTTCTGATGACAGGATTTCAGCAGCTTCTCTCACTTCCTAAAATTCCTCTGATCTCTCAGATAAACTGGACATACATAATGATGCCTCAGAGCAGGATGTAGGACTGCAGGAGGCAAAAGTATATAAGGAACCCGACTCACTGGTAAATTCATTCACAATAAACAGGAAACATGCATTGTACAACTAGTCTTTTCACTAGTTATTGCTATAAATTACTTGTTTTACTTCTGAAAATAGTTGTTTGTTGATCTTCATTTGTTTTTGTCCCCTTTTTATCACTAATAAATGCATCATCTATGCTGCCACCCGACTGAAATTTAAGAATGATGCCAAACTGACCCATTAGCACAGGTGGCTGATGTAAATTGAGACGTTCTATTTTTATTTAGGGCTAATTTATTACTGACAAATTAAAGTCTTACCGACTAAATAATTATAATAACACACAAAAACAAAAAAACAAATGCAACAGAAAAACGCTGCAATCACAGAAAATAGAGAGACGCAAAAACCTACAACAAATGAAACAAATGCAAAGGCAAAATACTGCAAATACCAAAAACAACAGCAAGTTAAGAAAACTGCAAACTCCCTCCACAAAACAGAAGTGTGCCAGACCACTAGGGGGCATTAGTTTTGTTGGTTGTAGGTTGTTCCTTCTCTCTGTTTACTGTGAATGAAGCATTTTTAAACTTTTAGGCTAAGATAGGAGCTCTCTGAGAGGATTCTGAGAATCTGAATACAGGCCTTGGCCCTTTCTCTCTCTTCATATTGTCCTTACGATTGAGGAATTGATCTCCTCCCTGGTGCTACGTTACCCTGTGGTCATTTGTATAACATTTCTAACTTTGAACGAGAAATCATGGAGCAGTATTTTTCGCTTAAAGCAGAAATCATCGGACTATATTCCTCTCCTGTCGGTGCAAGTTTTTGTTTGTTGAAAAAGCCTAGGACCCTGTATTGACTGTAGAGGACTCAACCAGAACATCATAAAAAACAAAGATCAACTCTCACTGTTGCGCCTGCTTTTAAATCCGTTCATGGAGCCACCATCTTTACCAAATTAGACTTACAAAACGCTCATCATCTTTTTCGGATTCCCGGAGGGGGACAAACAACACGTCCTTTTGTCCAACAAGGTCTCTAGAGAACCATCTCTATGTCAGGGCTGAAAAATGGGATTTCCATGTCAACTCCATAAGGTTGACAGGTGGAGGCAGATCACAGTAAACTTCTAAGCTAATTCTAGAAACGTTTCACTCCTCCAGAAAATAATTACAATGTTGGAGATCGAGAACTCCTTGCCATAAAACTGTCCCTTGAAGAGTGGCTTCATTTGCTGGAGGGCACCCCACTACCCATCATCTTCTGGACAAACCACAAACCCGTCTTATCTCCAATCAGCTAAGTGTCTCAATTCCCATCAGTCTTGTTGGTCTTTGTTGTTCTCTCGTTTAACTACACTATCACTTATTGTCCAAGTTCGCGGTTGGAAGGGAACACTTGGTGTGAAACTCCACCAACAGTATCCTTCAGACCTGCAAGCCAAGAGAACTACCCACTTCAACTCCAGACTGTGGGTTTCCAGCAGCCTGTCCACCATCCAACTCCATTCACCTTGCATCAGAGAGAACCAGCCTTAGCAATCACTCACAACGATCCTACCTGTCGACCCCAGCCTCTGTAACACTGCTCACCTTCTCTGGGAAAATACATCTCAACCTTACAAGAAAGAGATCCTACCTGTTCAGTCCGGTCGCTCATTATCTCCAGCCATCCGTACTCACTTCTCTCTCTTCCTCAGTGCCTCAATCTGCTGAAACCCAGAACAAAGCATTCTTTGTGTTTTCAATAAACCTGTTCAAACTCATACTCTGGCTCCGTAATTGTGCTAGCACTAGAGTCACCTGGTAGACAAGATGACAGATGGTCACATAAATGAGTTATAAAACGTTAAAGATGAATTTAACAAACAATTGCTGCTCAGATGTGATAAACTCTGATAACATCAGCAGTGCAAATAGTCTGACCCACACACTGTTGTTTCAGGAGGTCAGCAGCCGGATAACGTTGTTACAAGCAGAAATTAAATTCAGGTTCCTTCTACCGCATCATTTATGTGAAACCAGCTACGGCTGTGAGGATGACGAGGGCTCGCAGATCAGGTCTGAGCCTGAGTCAAACTCACTGAAGATGTAACAAAATAGGTCTAATTCTGCAGGGAATAGTTCACTGTTATTCATATCCAGGTAAAAGCCTGTTGAGTAAGTTTTCAACTCGTAGGTTCCTGAGGAGCCCTTTTTGTGTAATTATTAACCTTTATTTGACTGAGCATTAACTGAACATTAACTCCTGGCAGATGGCCAGTACACCCAGTTTATTTAAACTGGAGCTAGATTAGAGGAGATAAAGTGGAAACATTTGGTTAAACCAAAGACTTAAAAGCTTGTTCAGATCCAAAAAGTAAAGCAAATGGTGCTCAAGTGAGTCATACAGCTTTAGTCCGTCATTTATTTGTTATTAGCTTTATTGCTCATGGATTAATATAACAAATACAACACGTGCAAAGACCTATTTTACATCTAGAAACAGAAATGAACTAACTCCTAAAATCTGGATGAGATAACAAAGCTAAAGCTAATGGATTGGAACTCGTGGTAGAGATAAGGAGTGGTTTAGGCTGCAAAAGTTAGTGAGGATAAAAGGTTGTATAAAATAAAAATCTTTCCATGAAACAATTTAAGCTTAACAATCATATTTCATTTAAATCATTGCACTCCACTATTCAACATTATAAGGACTAATAAAAGCCTTTACTGCCCTGCAGACTGGGTGCTGAAACAGGACTCTGACACCATTTACTATTCCTAACAGACATGACCTTTGCAGCAGTCGTTTACTACAGAACTGGCTTCTTTGATGCCCATCTGCCTCTCGTTAGTAGTGATCAGTCTGCTGATTAGATTCAGTGATCTCAGCTTCACCTGTGTTCATGTTATGATTATACAGATATGAAGTTAGCGTGTCATTTTGCAGAATGAAAACTGATCTTGTTATTTAGTAAACATCTAAAGTAACCACAAAGATGGTTTCATGTTGACACCGGTGCAGAGCTTGCTCAGCACTGGCAATGGCTTGGTGTAAGTTCAATGAAATAATCTGGCTGTGATCTCTTTGTGCAGTCATACGTAAAAAACATGAACATCTGAAATCTTTTTAATCATGTTTCTGGTCCTTTAAAGCAACTGTTCAGGACTTTATCTTCAGTGGGAGAAATGGTCCAGAACAGTCCGCCGGAGGAAATGATAAAGTTATTACTCACACACCTCGAATGCAGTTTGAACAAACATAAATAACGCAGAACAAATCATTATGCAGGAGGGAAATTGTAAGTACTGAGGTGTAAAACATAGGCAGACGTGGCACTCCTGACAAATGAGGTGGTCATTGACCTTCACAGCAGGCCGCTGCAGTCTGAGCAGATAAAGAGAAAATTTTGCTTCAGATGACAGAAAGAGAAATATGGTGGAGAAGTAACCAGAAAACTGAGGTCAAACCTTTGAGAGGTTTCACATGAGGAGACTCGTAACAAGTATAGATCGATTCTGATGCTTGATGTAAACATCTACCTTCAAAAGTTAGGAGCTAAAATTTCTAACTTTCCCAAAGTTCTCATGCAGACAACAAAAACCTAAAACTCCTAGACAGAAGTTCTGGGAAATTATCATGCCACAGGAGATAAATATGAACTAGGCTGCTGCTTTCTGCCGTGTTTTAGACTAATGATAAGATGGAGGGATGGAAGTTTATAAAGGTATTTATAAACATAAATAATTAGAAAAACGTCTTTAGAAGAACGTTTTCTTGTGTCAGAAGCAGAGCACAAACTGAGGGACAGCCAAGGCAGAAACATACAGCTTGACTTGTCAGTCTGCAGGTCACAGTTTTATCAGAAAGAAGCACGAATATTTGAACCACCACCATCGACTCATGATTGCTCAGTCGGAGGGATTGCCCCTGAATCGATGACTCTTTATAATTTGGCATCATGATCATCTGACTCAAATGGGACTCCTGTTAAGTGCCTTAAAATGAGCTTTGTTTTAATTTGAGGTTATGTAAGTAGCAGTTTGGTAAAAATCATTTTACCCTGGAAACACTGGCTGTGACATTAAAACAGCAATGTGTCCAATAAATATCAGTTTCAGACCTGAACATCTCTAATTGGACTCTCACCTGCAGGTGTTTCATCAGTAAAGTAATGAGTTAATTAGTGACTGAGTCATTCCTGCTCCATGTGCGTCTTCATAATGAGCGAGCTGCATTTTACTTCCAACCATGAATCACGGCTGATCTCAGAGCAGTTTTTTGTTGTTATTCATGCTCGGTGGAGCTGCTCCAGATGACTTCATCAGTACAGTCTGTTCCTCTGCTGATTGGTCACATGATGCAGCGCTACAGACTGACTGGTCTGAAAGGTGCAGAGAAACAGTCGTCTGCAGAGGTCTAATTCTAAATGACCCAAAGAACCGCTCTGTTTTAACCAGCAGCATGTTTTCTCTCAGCTTGTGGGTAACTGGGCGCCTGGTTTTCAATGTTTCACTGATCATCAGTATTAACAGGGTTGTGGCAGACCTTCAGTGCTGCTGATCACTTTGCTAATCTACATCATTAAATTTTAGGACTATTGCATACCCAAATATCAAGCTTACCAGAATCTACTTAGAAAAATCAGTAGTGATCACAAATGTCAATAGCTGCATCAATAACTTTATAGACAACATTGATAAAATGTCCTTCATCTGATCACAAACCAGGAAGCATCTCTTCCGCATTCAGATACAGTTATTCCTTTTTTATGGATCTGATAGTTGAATCATTCCCAAACAAGACTAGAACAAACTCAATGATTTTCAGGTGCAGTGTCTCTGTCAAGTTCTTGGAGTCTTTCTACAACCGTGGTGTCCAACTCCAGTCGTCGAGACCCATCGTCCTGCAACTTTTCAATGCATCCCAACATGTCATGATGTTCTGCAGACGTCTGGTAAGGGACACACATTTCATTCAGGTATGCAGGGGGTCCAGGAGGGGGTCGGTGATGTCTTTTAGGTGTGAGAGCACAAGGCGCTCAAAGGACTTCATCACCACAGAGGTCAGGGCGACGGGTCTGAAGTCATTAAGCCCTGTGGTCCTTGGCTTCTTGGGAACAGGGACGATGGTGGAGGACTTGAAGCAGGCTGGCACATGACATGTCTCCAGTGAGGTGTTAAAAATGTCTGTGAAGACTGGAGACAGCTGATCAGCGCAGTGCTTCAGGCTGGCTGGTGAGACAGAATCCGGACCAGCAGCTTTCCGGGGGTTCTGTCTCCTGAAGAGTTTGTTGACGTCCCTCTCCTGGATGGAAAGAGCCGTCCTCGGCGTGGGTAGGGGGCTGGTGGGGGGGAACTTCAGGGTGGGGGTTGGAGGTGCCAAGGCCCCTCTTGAGGTTGGAGAGATGGGGGTGGTGGATGGTGGCTGCAGCTGTTGGGGGGCGTCATAGGGGATGGTTGCAGGACTGTCCCTTTGTCTTTCAAAGCGGCAGTAGAACTCGTTCAGGTTGTTGGCGAGGCGTCGGTCGTTGATGGAGTGGGGGGCTTTCGGCTTGTAGTTGGTGATTTGCTTGAGCCCTTTCCAGACAGACGCAGAGTCGTTGGCTGAGAACTGGTTTTGGAGCTTCTCAGAGTACAGTCGTTTGGCCTCTTTCACTGCCTTGCCAAACTTGTACTTTGCCTCTCTGTATATGTCTTAGTCCCCACTCCTGAAGGCCTCTTCCTTATCCAGTCTTAACCTTCTGAGTTTAGCTGTGAACCAGGGTTTGTCGTTGTTGTAACTCACCCTGGTGCATGATGGTACACAGCTGTCCTCACAGAAGCTGATGTAGGAAGTCACAGCCTCTGTGTACTCGTCCAGACTGTTGGTAGTAGTCCTGAACACATCCCAGTCTGTACAGCCTAAACACGCCTGGAGATTCTCCACAGCCTCACTGCTCCACTTCCTTGTCGTCCTCACCACAAGTTTGCAGAGCTTTAGTTTCTGCCTGTATGCAGGAATCAGGTGTACCATGATGTGGGCGGATTGGCCCAGTGCAGCACGTGGGACGGCGTGATAAGCGTCTCTGATGGTGGTGTAACAGTGATCCAGAATGTTGTCCTCTCTGGTGGGACATTTTATAAACTGTCTATATTTGGGGAGTTCGTGGGTCAGATTACCTTTGTTAAAGTCGCCAACGACGATTACTAAGGAGTCCGGGTTGGTCCGCTCCACACTCAGTATCTGGTCGGCGAGCATGCGCTGTGCGACCTGCACGTTAGCTTGCACGTTGGTTTAAAGTATGACTGTGTGTCTTCAAGTGAATTAGAGTTCTGTTAAATTATAACTTCAGCGTTACACCTAGAATATGAAAAAACAGAAAATTTAAATTTCAGGTAGTTTACTTTATATTAGCCTCGGATATTCTTTAAACTCGTACTCGTCGTCTTCCGCTTTATCCGGGACCGGGTCGCGGGGGCAGCAGACTCAGCAGAGACACCCAGACATCCCTCTCCCCAGACACCTCCACCAGCTCCTCCGGGGGGAGACCAAGGTGTTCCCAGGCCAGCCGAGAGACATAGTCCCTCCAGCGTGTCCTGGGCCGTGTCCGGGAGGCATCCGGTATAGATGCCCGAGCCACCTCAACTGGCTCCTCTCGATGTGGCTCCCTCTCTAAGGGAGTGCCCGGCCACCCTACGGAGGAAGCTCATTTCAGCCGCTTGTATCCGGGATCACGTTCTTCTTTAAACTTTGACCCAAAATATAAAATTCGATGTGTTTTCAATCTGGCAAAGCACTTTCTGTTGTGCAGAGTTGCACAAACGTGCTATGTCAATACTGATTGACTGACTCTAGGAGTCTTTTTTTCTGATTGGATCATTGATGAGAGGATTGAGATTCAAATGAGAGGAAAGAAAGAAAATCCTTTTAAAATAATAAGTGGAAAAGCAGCCAAACTCTAAAGAAAAACTTCCAAAAGTCTGGTAAACTATTGATCTAGATCACTTCAAAGAAACATTGGCGCATTGGAAGCACTCCTGAAACATGGATCTATGAATCATGATTACAACAGCTAAAATAAAAATAAGTGGAAATAGAAATGAAAGGTCCTGCAGACTGAAATCCTTCTGATGTCTCCCTCTCTGATTCAAGGTAGAATCTAATTGAGCTGCGGGACACCAGCAGTTCAGGGACCCTGGCTGTGTCTCATCATCAGGTGATGGTTTAGCGAAAGGAAGCATTCATCCTTGGTGCCTGAGCTCTCTCTCCTGGTTAAAGCTCGGTGCATATGAGTGGTGCGTGAACCATACTTCATTTAGCTGTCATCACGTCTCTGAAACCCCAAATTACGGCCGGCTGGAATTGATGAGCTGTCACCTGTGACCCCCGGAGGCTTTCAGCAAGCTGACACCCTGAAATTACCAGGTCTGTCTGCACCAAATGGCAAACAGCTTAATTTCTGAGGGAGCCGTGGCATTTTCAAGAAGGAGGTGTCGCTCAGACAGATACACGTTGAATAATGAATGCTGCTTTAATGTGACTGTGGCTAAATAAATGAGGGACCTGACAAAACTTTTAAGTTACTAGCTGAATTTAGGCTTAGTTCAAGGATTTTAAACATTTTAACAAAACCTGAAAACCCACCCTCTGCCAATTAAAAGATGAAGGAATTATGGAGGAATTATGGTCCACTCTTTTTAATATTGCTTCAGTTCACATTTGTTTCTGTACAGCTCCATTAAAAGTCCCACCACAGCATTACAGTCAGGCTGAGGTCAGGACTTTGACTGGATCAGTGCTCTCTTTCTTTGCCATTCTGCTGTAGATTTGCTGCTGTGTCCTGCTGGTGACCCGGTTTGGGCCAAGCTTCATGTGTCAGAGTCATATTTGACTCTAGAAAACCTTTGTAGGAGTTTGCAATCAACTCAGTGACTGAAGGTGTTCAGGTCCTGTAGCAGAAGAACAAGCCCACATCATCAGCCCTCCACCACTGTGTTTGACTGATCTGCTGTGTATGGTTTTCTTCAAACATGGACCTGGTGCTTTGGACCAAACATCTCTAATTAGATTTCATCTGTTTTGAAGCAGTTGGTCCCAAACTCTTGCTGAGAGCCTCCCCACATTTTTCTCACAACATAAAATCTGGGTCCTCACCTGTGCAGACACACAGGTGAGGACCTGTGCTTATGAAAGAAACATTGCTAGTAAATATTTTTTTTGTCATTTTGTTTCTTTAAAGAACCCTTAGTTTATTTTGTACACCAGCTGGTGTCAGGGACTAGCAGCTCATACTGACCTGTTCTTCTTATCAGAATAAGCTGAAATCTCCAATGCAGCTTTTTTGTCAATATTCTTTTGAAAATGCTTCCTTTCTCTAAATCGGTCTGAATACGCTTAAGGTTATCAGAGCAAATAAATATCACGTCTTCAGATACTGACTTTCTTTGAGGAGCGTCAGAGTCTGTGTAAACTCAGAAAAAAGAGATTGTATTTCATCGTGAATCATGTTGCAAACCTGTGAAGGAATCACAGTTTTTACTCCAGTTTGTTCTCAATGTGAGATTCGGGATCCGTCATCTGTAGCCTGAATATGAGCCCAGGCAATGCTAGCTGTAATACGTATTAATTGTTCCTTGTCATTATCTTATTTTATTAATATTTGAATATGTGCAAAACATGTTGACAGTTTCAATGTGAAATGTGTTAACACACTGCCAAATAATGATCCTGCTGTTCTCCTTTAATGTTATGGAAACAGAAAGGGTGTACTTAGTTTCTCATACATAGCCTTTCCCTTCTGGTTCATCTTTGTCAAATAAATAATGGCAAATCCTAAAAAACTTTTATAACCTGGTTAAAACAAGCTTGTATGAAAGATCTCTTCAATTGAAAGAGGGAGTACTTTCTTTTTTTTACCACTTTAGTACTATGCGACACAGTAAAAAACTATCATACTGTGTATTAAACTACAGTGTAAACTTGTAGTCTTTAAATATGGGTTTGTCTTGTTAATCTGTGTATCTTGTAATTACATGCGACCGTCTTATTACAGAACTGTGCTGCAAAAGGTTTTGTTCTGTCTTTTATTCTATTATGCATGTTTTCATTTGCAGAAGCATTTCGTTTTGTACATTTATGCAGCTTTTTGAAACACAGCACATGATCTTTCTGCAGAAGACATTCTCAGGGGTTTTCCCTCCTATCGGTTACATTGCCCCACTTTTAGGGATAGGGAAAAGGAAGTGTTGAATAGCATCCGACCCTTTTTGGATTTCTGTAATTCTCTGTTCCCAGTAATCAGCAGAAGGAAGAGCTACTGTAGAGATAGGGCGGAGGAGAGGAGGTAAAAATAGACTGAATAGCAATGAAGCGACTTTCCCTTCTGCCTGGAGCCGTGCGTGGGGGGGTTGCTTCTCTTCACAGGGAACTTGAGGTTTAGGAAGCAGTAATTTTACCCCATCTAATCCGAGTCCAGCGAGCTCTGACAGGCCTTGGCACCGCGTCTCACGGATAAGGAAAAGTGGGGCAAGAGATTCTCATAAAGCAAGAGGATGATGGAACCTCATCCAGGCACATTTCACCACCGTTCTGTCTCCACTGTGGGCATCTCGGTGAATTAATCTCTCTTTAACCAGCATCCCTGTGGCAGAGTGGTGAAAGGAAATCTGTTGTGCATGATTGTAAAAGCATCTCTGGGGAGTTTTCCGGATGATTAATTTGTAGTTTACGGTTTATGATAAACACACGAGGGCCTGCGAGCCTCAGATTAGACTCAAACTACAGCTTTATCACTCTGAGCTTTACTTACATTTTGGCTGATTTTAGCCAGCAGCTAAAAAAGAAATGTCAAATTAAACATCAGCAAACATCTACAAAACGGTCATGCTGCTTCAAGTGAAGATATGCTATCTGGACCTCATCTTCATTGGATATAATAACAAATAATAATCTATAATGTAGTTTATGAAACAGTAAAGAAACAGGACATTTCCTAGAAATACTGTATGTTTAGTCATCCAAAACTGATGTGTGTCAAATCTCAAGCTGGAGGAACCAACTTTCTTTTTGCAGAAAATTGAAAATATTGCAAATTCATTGAAGATCATGATGTGCCTGAATGAAATGTGTTGGTAACACATAAAAATGAGTTGGTTCATGGTGGGAAGCAGCACAGAAAACCCAAAAGAACACAAAGGCCCCAATCATATTTTCCAGTATGAAAATGATCTCCAAGACTTTTAGGACTTTAGGACTTTAAGACTTTACTCATTGAACCGAAGAGACAAAAGGAGGAGCTTTTTGGAAGTTGTGTGTCCAGTGACAGGCGGTTTAAAACCAACTTAAAACAGAACTTCCTACCCAAAATCAAACACGGTGGTGGCTTTGCTGTTTTAGGACAGGGATGTCGTTATGGCACCATGAATTCTGCATCAGTCTTTGACCTTAAACTTCAGCACACTTGGGTTACAATGCTGGACAATGATCCAATGCACACCATCAAATTCACATCTGAATGGTTAAGAAAATACAAATGACAGTTCTGAGGTGGCCTATTCAAATGATTGTTCATACTAGAAAATGTGGCTAAATTAAAACATTTTGGCAAAGTAGACTGGGTCAAAATTCATCTGCAGCGATGTTACAGACTCATTGCCAATTATCACAAACACATGATGGCAGTTCTTTCATGTAGAAGGTATGATTTAACAAGGGGGCCATTACATTTCACACAGGGTGAGACTGGATTGGATAGTTTTTTTTTCCCTGACATGTAAAATCATTATTTGAAAACTACTTTTTGCATTTTCTCTATTGTTTGTATGAGATTAAAGTTTGTTTATCGGTCTAAAACATTTAGATTGGCTCTGTGTTAAGTTCTACATTCATGCAAATGGGAATCTTAAGAAAATATTCCCAGCATTAGAAAACTCTTATCCCAGATTAATAATAAAAAATAAAAAAAACTGTGCTGGCAGTTTTTTAAACATCTGGACTGGGGTTCTGTATTGGATGTTTCAAAAGTTCTACAGAAAGCGGTCCTTTAGTTCAAAATGCTGCAGCAACAGTTTTTAAAATCATGCTTTTGTTTTCTGTTTTAGCTGCACAATTATTGTTTTTTTCACTAATACAACATTTAAAAAAACATTCTCCTTCACCTGGCTGTATCTTTTTGTCTATGAGGTTTACATCTTCTCTCTGACCCAGCTCAATAAGGAGCAATCCTAGAAGAAAAGCTGTTACATGCTGCAAATGACCTGAGACTACAGGGGTGGAGGTTCACCTTCTAGCAGGCCTGTTACCTTAAACATAAAACCAGAGCTACACTGAAAAGATTTAGATTAAAGTATATGCATGTGTTAGAATGACCTTGTTAAAGTCCAGATCTGAATCCATTTGAAGAAAAAATTTATTCTTGTCGATTGTTTGTCTGACTTCGTCTGAACTAATTTAAAAAATTTGCAAAAAATAAAAAAAAAATAAAAATCAGTCTGTAGATCTGCTAAGCTGGTAGACACAGAGACCAGTACAACTTCACGCCACACCCTCCAGATTTCTGTTTGTAAAAGAAAATATAAAAACCTTGCATCATTTCCTCTCCACTGTTGGGATATCAAGGAGGTACCAATAAAATACATTGAAGTTAGTGGTTGTTCTAGTGACTATTCTATTCTATTCTGTTTGAAGCTAAGGGGTTCTGTAACTGGTCTTTAAAAATATGTGCAGTTTAAGTAACATCGTGTCTGGAGGCAGGTTTTCTCTGCGGAGAACTGAGTTACCAATAAGTTATCATAATAATGTGCAAGGGTGCTGTCAATAAAATCATGTTTCCAGCATTTCAACAAAAATCCAGAGACAATCCGTGGTAAACAGATCCAGAACGTTGGCTGCCTGCGCCTGATCCAAAAGTGACCCAGTTACGGAAAAGCAAAGAGACAGAAAGGAGGAAGGCAGCGCGGAGTGAAGAGGGAAGGAGAGAGTTAGCAGACAACGGGATGAGCTGAGGAGCGTGGGATGACACAGTGGGTTTGGAAGGAGGAGAGACGGAGCACACGTGACGTCAACCCCGAGCGGAGCAGAGCGGAGCTGACCAGCCGCCGCTCTCTGCGCCTCTGAACGCGGCTGCATCTGCTTTAAAAACACCGCGGAGGAGGAGGAGGAACCGCGGAGGTCTGATAGGGAGAGACCGGAGGAGGAGGAGGAGGAGGAGGAAGAAGCTCATCCCCGCGCTGCACGGGAACGCATCGGACGCGTTATTTATTTACTGAATGGGAACATGCCTGTTTGCCTCGCGCAGTCAGACAGGTGTTATAAATGCGCGAGATGGAGCTTTGATCTGCGCCGGAGGGCTCGCGCTGATCGTTGATCCTGAATGTGGAAGATCACGCGCAGCAACAAGTTTGAGATTATGAATTTTGTCTGGATTCAGAATTTGGATGTATTGGATTTTTTGTTCTGCATTTTTACCACGGCTGGTGATCCTTTTGGGAACCCTAAGAAAAACTGGGAATTCCTTTAACGTGTTAATTCTGCTGTGGTTCGGCTCTGCGCGTAAAAAAGAACCGGATCATCCGACCCGCTTCCTAAAAGAAGCTCATTCTTTTCTACCAGCGGTTCTCCTTGTGTTCCACTGGTCCCGGCTTTGCGTGGCGCCGCGACCCCTGATGGTGCCCACGGTTCGGTCACAGTGGCTCGAGCTGATGCTGCTGGTTGAACGCGCCACCCGGTGATTTTACCAGGCGGGGATCGTGATGGCTGGTCTGTCCGTGGCAGGATAGGTACGAATGGTTCTTTAAGGGATCAGATCTGTTGACAATGACCTCCAGTCGAGCTCTGCCCCGCGCCGTTCCCACCCCAACCCGAGAGAAAAGCACGCGCCCTCGGTTCGATGCGCACGAGAAGACGTCGTGTCCCCAGAACCGCTGATCCGACTGACAGTCCGGAGAGGAGGAAAAGGAGGAGGAGAAGGGGGGCACACACTGACACAGACGATCAGAGCTGAGAGGCGGTGATGGAGCTGTCGGAGGTGCGGTGCTCCAGCGCCAGCGAGGAGCTGTACACCATCAACAAGACGCCGAGCAGCAGCGGCAACAGCAGCGGCAGCGGCAGCGCGCGGCCCAAGCGGCTGCTGTGGCAGAACGCGGTGCGGCACATCACCGAGCAGCGCTTCATCAACGAGCAGGGCGGCGGCGGTACCGGGGGGATCAAAGACGACCCTTTCGACCCGATCCAGGATGCGCGGAAGCAATCCGCGGGCCGGACCTCTATAGGGGACCGGCACAACAACGGCGGGACTAAAGTGTTCCCTGAGCGCGCCAGCAGCGACCTGGGCTTCCTGCAGATCGACTGCGCGCCCAGCAACTCGGACTTCTTCCTGAACTGGGGCTACACGTACCGGGGCGTGATCTTCCCCACGCTGCGGAACGCCTTCAAGTCCCGCGACTTGGAGCAGCTCTACCAGCGCTACTTCCTGGGTCAGAGGCGCAAATCGGTGGTGGTAATGAACATCCTGGACGTGGTGACCAAGCTCACCCTGCTGGTGCTGCACCTCACCCTGGCCTCCACCCCTATGGACCCCATCAAGGGAACGCTGCTGGGCTTCTTCACCGGCATAGAGGTTGTCATTTGTGCCTTAGTGGTGGTGCGGAAGGACACCACCTCGCACAGCTACCTTCAGTACAGTGGCGTGGTCACCTGGGTGGCCATGGCCACCCAGATTCTGGCGGCCGGCCTGGGCTACGGGCTGCTGGGGGATGGGGTGGGCTACGTCCTGTTCACGCTGTTCGCTACCTACAGCATGCTGCCGCTGCCGCTCACCTGGGCCATCCTGGCCGGTCTCTTCACCTCCGGGCTGCACATCCTGGTCCAGCTGCTCATCTCTGAGAGCGCACAGCTCTTCACCAACCAGGTGAGTCTTCACCGTCCTCACACAGGTAAACATCTCATCTCTTCCCTCATCCATTCTCTCCTCTTTTCTTCCCTTCAGTCCCATTTTTCATGTAACTGCATACACTCTATCACTTTCCTGCTGTTTAAGTTTCAGAAGATTTTATTTTTGGAGAATTGAGATGTGATTCCCCTCTCTGAGATCCAAAAAATTGCTACCCCTGGAACAATGTTCATGTGCATTAAGGCGGGTCTGAGGATGCGTGGAAACCTGTGGGCTGCTCCTGGTTTGTTTTTCCTAATGAAATGTGGCAGTTTGTTTCTGCAGTTCTTTATGACTGTTGAGCTTTCAGCACCAGGAGCTGTCCACCACACTGTGTCAGAGGATCAGCTCCCCCTACTGGTGAAGATTATATTGCCTTGATTCAAGCTGTTGAAATCCCAGCTTCTTCCACAAATAAATTCGAAACATTAGTTTAAATTCCCGAATGTAATCTTAGATACGAGTAAGGCCATTTGTAGATTCACTGAAAACGGATCTCAGAGCCACTGATCTGAACAGAATATACAAGAGATAGAACAAACAAAGGAATATTTGCATCAAACTTGAACTGACAAAAGTGAGCTGAGGGCGGTCTGGTTGGAAGAATCAAACCCAAAGCTGGAATCAACCTCAGGTTTCATGATTAGTGCATAGCTATGAAGTGAATTTCTGAAAACATCACAATTGTTTGGCGGATTTATGTTCAGTCCCCTACTTTGTAGAACCCTGTTTTGGGGATATGTTTCTACCAGCTTTACACAACCAGAGAGGAAGATTTTTCAATTCAATTCTATTTTATTTATACAGCGCCAATTCAGAACACATTCTGTCTTAAGGCACTTCACAAAGTCAATTCAATCAAATCATACAGATTTCAAGTCAGGTACATCCATTCCAATTGCTGTGTCCCCTACACGGCTCATGTTAAAGTGTAAACAGGACATATTATGGCTTTCTATAAATCATCTGTTTCTTTTTCTTTCGCCAGAAGGCCAGACTTGTAGAGTACATCGCTATTAGTTTGGTGTGATCTATCTACAAACTATGTGACCTCTGAAGGCAGCTGGTTGCACTGAATTTTATTTAGAGAAATAATACTTAAGGGGTCTGAATACAAATGCGATCCACATTTTTTTTATTTAAATTTATAAAAACATTTGTGTTGGCCTGTCACATAAAATCCCAATAAAACACTTTGGAGTATGTTGTTGTAAGGTGACAAAATGTGGAAAACTGTAAAGGGTGTAAATACTTTTATAAGTCACTGTTCCTGCAGTGGTGCATGACAAGGAGATACTGAAAATGTTCTGTGTTTGTGTATTTTTAACCATATAGATTTATTTTCTTAAAGATTCCCAATGTTAAACACTATTTTGCTTCTCCTATCAGATGTGCTAGCTGAACCATTCAGACTTTGTGTAAAAATATACTCTTGTCCCTTTAAACACAATTATGCATCAATCAAAGACAGCATTTTTCTGAAGACAGGGATTGTTTTGACAGAGCGGGCTTTTCATTATTTGTTCAGAGGGCGACCGACGCAGCCCAAACAGAAACAGAAACTGCCTTACATGTCAGCAGGCTGCAAAGGAAAGCCTGCCCTGCCCCACCCTGCCCCGCCCTGCCCCACCCTGCTATGCCCTGCTCTGCTCTGCTCCACACTACTGTGGTCTCTGGTTCAGAGTTGGGTTTGACTTTCCACTAATTAAGTAGTTAAACGGCCTTAGTGCGTGTCAGATTCCAATACTCACTTCTCCGCATCTTATGTTTTATTCCTTAATTTTACACCCTTAACAGGAGAAAGTCCCACTGGAAAAATCTGCTACATGTGACAGACAGAAATCTTAGTGTGTCTTAGACTCACAGACCTTAACTCAGCACTCTGCTGTAATGCATCAGTAGGACAATTGTTCATCTTTAGAATGGTCACAGTTTTCTGAGAACTTTCAATAAATCCAAAATTCAATTAAGTTTTAACATCATTTTTAACACCTCCGACCCACAAACTCAGATTTAATTTTGTATAAATTCAGCATCTTCTGCAGATCAATTGGTGGATAGCTTCCTTGGAAATGATGTTAAATGGAGCAATGTTAACCTTAGCTTTCCCCTTCTCTGTTAGCACACACTGATAATAGCAGAATTCATTTTTTCAGTAATATCTCAGCTGGAGTTGTGTCTGCTGTGGAATTGGTTTTCTTTTTTTCAGCTTGATATTACCGGCTGATTCCTCTTCTTATTGTCGAGAGGAATCAGTCTGTGTGGACCTGAATGAGCACTCTCTCTCCCATAAGATTAACTGTACTCTCTTCAGAAACAGTTACAAAATAGGTCTAAATTTATTCTGAAGCCCTTATAAATCAGACATCAATGTAAGTGGAGACATATACAGCATGAAACATGAGCACAATATAGAAAATACCATAAAATGATGCAGTGATGCTGCATGATTCATATATAGGGGGTCTCAAAGGTTCAAAGACCCCTGTTAAAAGGGTCAGGTGTTTGTTATATAAAAACAGACTATTATAGCTCATTTTAAAACATTTTCTTTTTACATTTTCTATGCATATTTCCCGTAGAATTCAACTATAAACAAACTAATCAGGTGTAAGGAAAATATAAAACATGAAAAAGCTGCAACATCCTGCTTGCTTAAGCAGCTCAACCTTCAACTAATATTTGGTTGAAGCACCTTTTAACTGAATTCAAGCATTGAGCCTTTCTATCAGTATTGCGCATTTTAACTTGACAATTTTTGTCCTCTCTGCCTTCTAAATGTTGTCAAAATCTGATTGTGAGGACATTTCTGTCCTCTTCAGGTGAGACCACAGAGTTTCTGTCGAATTTGGTTCTGGGTCATTCCAAAATCTCAAAAATCACTCTTCATCTTCAGGTTTCCTTTTTTTTTTACCGTGTCCTGTCCGGCAGAGTATCGCTCAGAATTGTTGTCTGAGTGCCAAGAAATTGCCCAACAGATTTACTTTCACAAGCAGAGCATCACAGCTAATGCTTTAAAGCTCTGCTTGATATTTATAGAATAAACTTTATTATAAACTTCTTTGGGAATATTTCAATTGTTACGGACACGGAGACTGAGATGAAAACGAAAAAAGAAGCTAGAAAAAGAGAGAGATGGGACAAATGGGAAAAAGGGGAGAAAAGGAGGAAAGAGTGGAGGAGAGAAAGAAGGATAAAGATAATACAAGATTACACCCAGCTTGCTTATACACCTGCAGCTGTTTTTTTTTATTTTTTTTAACAAAATACAGGGATTGGACAATGAAACGGAAACACCTGGTTTTAGACCACAATAATTTATTAGTATGGTGTAGGACCTCCAATACAGCATCAATTCATCTTGGGAATGACATATACAAGTCCTGCACAGTGGTCAGAGGGATTTTAAGCCATTCTTCTTGCAGGATAGTGGCCAGGTCACTACGTGATACTGGTGGAGGAAAACGTTTCCTGACTCACTCCTCCAAAACACCCCAAAGTGGCTCAATAATATTTAGATCTGGTGACTGTGCAGGACATGGGAGATGTTCAACTTTACTTTCATGTTCATTAAACCAATCTTTCACCAGTCTTGCTGTGTGTATTGGTGCATTGTCATCCTGATACACCTTCAGGATACCACCTTCAGGATACAATGTTTGACCCATTGGATGCACATGGTCCTCAAGAATGGTTCGGTAGTCCTTGGCAGTGACACGCCCATCTCGCACAAGTATTGGGCCAAGGGAATGCCATGATATGGCAGCCCAAACCATCACTGATCCACCCCCATGCTTCACTCTGGGCATGCAACAGTCTGGGTGGTACGCTTCTTTGGGGCTTCTCCACACCGTAACTCTCCCGGATGTGGGGATAACAGTAAAGGTGGACTCATCAGAGAACAATACATGTTTCACATTGTCCACAGCCCAAGATTTGCGCTCCTTGCACCATTGAAACCGATGTTTGGCATTGGCATGAGTGACCAAAGGTTTGGCTATAGCAGCCCGGCCGTGTATATTGACCCTGTGGAGCTCCCGACGGACAGTTCTGGTGGAAACAGGAGAGTTGAGGTGCACATTTAATTCTGGACCCAGAGGCCCAAGACCCCAGGACACACCACCCCCC
The DNA here is from genome assembly GCF_021462225.1 of Girardinichthys multiradiatus. NCBI lineage: Eukaryota > Metazoa > Chordata > Actinopteri > Cyprinodontiformes > Goodeidae > Girardinichthys > Girardinichthys multiradiatus. The sequence goes on from NC_061799.1 coordinate 43,618,523, forward strand.
AAGCAGAGGCCCGACAGAGCCCAGGGGGCCAGGCCCCGGCAAGCAGCCACCGGGAGTGAGACAGCCCACACCAAAGCACCCGGCCCCGGACATCGAGAACCACAACTACACCAGCGGGCAGAGACTCCAACCACCGGCAGGTAGTGTGGCGGGGAGGAAATAGGCCCCCATAATATGGGGGGGCCAAGTTGATCCTGGAGAGTGAGCAGTCCAAGACCCGACCTGTCACAAAAAAAAAAAAAACACAGGCACACACAGTCATAATCACCCACTCCCACCCTCATGCGTACACATAAAATCACTTGCACCCAACATAAAGACAAACAACAATGGACGTCACACACTCACTCACACTTATTGGAGATACCTGAAGCCCCTTCAGTGTTGCTGAGGGCCTTTTGAGGGCCAATAAAGTCATTAATTACAGATTAAAAGTTCCTAGACTCTGATCAACTTGAAAAAATGAAGTATAAATGTAAAAAGTGCTTTGTGTTTATTTCAGAGAAAGTTTTAGTTGCCTTGAGATTTTAAGCCCCTCTGTTCTCAAACAGAATGTTGTATTTTTTTGAAATTTCCTAATGTGTTTATGTTTTACGTAAGGTGAGGTGGGCCTATTCACTTTAATCTACATTATGTCTTTTTCAAGATGACTGCAGTCGGAAGCCTTTTAATTCGCAGCAGAATCAGAAAAAAAAAACACGTCAGTTTGCAGTCATGACTTATTTTCAGCTCATCTGTTGACGCAGCTCCGAGGCGTCCAGGGAACTCCAGAAATACCTGACAGATACCTAACGAATATCTCGCACGATGCCGCCCACAGTTACTGCTGTAAAACTCACTGAGCATGCTCACTGCAGCAGGGAAGCCCAGTGGTTCTGCTGCTGTCACGCTGCATCCTGTTAGGCGTCAATCTGAGGCTGCAGATGCGCCGCTGCTGAATGGACGCTGCACTGTTGGTCTCTTGCTTTGTGGCTTACAGTGCAGCGTACCTCTGATAACATTTCATGTTTAATGCTTGTATGAATTTGTGTTTTAATGTTTTTAAGGTTTGTTGTCTGTCATGAGCGATTAAATTACGGCGGTAAGCCTATAGAAAAACAACAGTCATAGTAAATCACTGACACATGCTGAAATTCAGGCTTATCTGAGTTTAAGTTTTAGTTTGAGGAGCATAACAACAGGTTTGTGGTGTCAGCCTCAACATTCTTAAAATCTCAGTCCAGTCAACCAGGTATGAGATGTGGTGGACCAACAAGTCTAAGTCTAAGTCTCAGAGGTCTAGAGGAGTCCATCCATTAATAGGTCAATGATAAGCAACACACCACCATGCAGGTGGGCATAATAGGTTTGTTCTCAACTATAGTGGGCAGAAGTTTGAAGTTCAGCCACAGTGTTTGAGGATCTCCAGTCTAGTGGGCTTGGACTTGCTCCCTGCTTACTCCCTGCTTTGGACTTGCTCCCCTGAACCTCCAGGAAGAACTGGAGTAGCAGCTGGATTACCACCTCAGGGTTGGGAATGAGTTACTATCCCAAGATAAGCCTCTTGGGGTCTTGTTCACAAAGGAGTAAATCTGGGTGGTCATCAACTGGTGATTGGGGAACTTGGATATTCAAGAGGAGCTTTGAGTCTCCATCCTAAGAAAGGACCCAGTTGTGAAGGTTTGGGAATCTAGTAAGGATATGTTCACCTCAGAAAGAAGGGTATTTTTTTAACTGGAAGGCCAAAAAGGATCTCCAGGACTCACTGAGAGATCTCATGGTGGCCTTGGGAACCTCTTAGTCTTCCTAATGGAGGTGGAGGAGGTTGATGGGGATCACCTATAAATCTCAGCATATCTGGGTTCCATTTGCATTTTGCCTATGCTGGATGGGTACTGTGTGGACTTTGGCTCATGCAGGTCTTCTAGTATGGGAGCCCATTGATTTAACTGAATTCAATCCAACTCATTAAAACCAGTTGGGCCTAAGGAAGTCAGTTCAAATTGCCCAATACATCTAGGACACATTGGGTCCCACCTGGATCCATCTCACTGTGCCACCTAATCCCATAGGGGCCCAATATGTAGATTTTGAGTGGATCTGTTCTACCAGAAGTACCTAACTCATTCCAAGGCCGAAGATGGATATCCCTCGTTTTTCCCCTGGGGAAAAGGGCATGGAGTTTTCCTGATGCCTGATTTAATTATTGCAGTTTTAATTTTCGGCATAATTAAAAATGTAAATCACATAAAGCAGCTGAATTAATCTCTAACAATGTTGCAATGAAGCCTTTTTTCCCAGTCTGTATTCACATAACTGGTCCCACAAGGCAAATATTGGAGGATGGAAAGTTGTATGATGGACATCTTTCAGCATTTCTCAACATTTTAGGAACTCATGTCAATGTTGACCGAAGCCGAGAAAAATGTAAAGAAGTGAGAGAGAAAAAAAAAAATTAACTATCATGATTATTATTTTGTGCACAATAGGTCAGAATTTTATGGGACTTGGTTGGAAGCAACTTCAACCTATAATTTCAATGAAAATGAGGTATCTTTTTCAGGATGTGGTGTGTTATGACTGACAGACCCCTGCCTGATGATACGATAATTAAAGTCATGTTTCGCATAAGTCAGTGATCTGTTGGAGTGCTAGCTGATGAGAGTATTAATTACCCTCCAGCCGTGCTGAGATAAGTCTTTGCTTGTGTCTTGACTATAAGTAGGGTTAGGGTACTAGCCTGCAGTAAACTCTGCAGGGGGGAGGGATTGGTTTATCGTTCTGTGTTGGTCTCAGCTGCGGAGGGCCAGTTGGGGCCATGTGGATGCAGCAGCAGAGGCAGGGTTAGGACGGCTCATGCTGCATCCTGGAGTTGGGACTGAAACATTCTGAGCTCAAGCGGTGTTAATCTGCTCACGTGTTTGCTGAAGGACAGGGTTAACATTTGACAGCATGTACTGCAGAGAGTTGAGTTAGAGATGACATACTCTGAAATCCTTGTTTCAGCTTATAGAACAATAAAGGCAGGATCAGAAGGGATGCAGTGGATCAGATACTGTATTTGTACATGGGAACTACCCACATGAAGTCATTTTGCACCCAATGAGAGATTGGGTAATTTCCACATAATTATGCTTTTCTAAGTTAACCCTGAGAAAAACACTTTTAAATGTTAAATGTTTCTGTTGCTAACTTAAAGAACTGATTATTCATATTTTGATATTTCCTGAGCCAACATCAGTAGCATTATTTATAAATGCTTTCTGATGGGAGAAGATAGTTAATTCCCTAAATAGCTTTTCAAAACAGTCAATCATTTTCTATACCGCTTCATCCATAGCAGGTTGTGGGTGCCTATCTCCAGCAGTCTGTGGGCGAGAGGCGGAGTATACCCTGGACAGGCCACCAATCCATCACAGGGCAACACACAAACAACCATGCATACACTCATTCACACACCTAAGGGCAATTTAGAGAGACCAATTAACCTAACAGGCATGTCTTTGGACTGTGGGAGGAAGCCAGAGTACCCAGAGAGAACCCACACATGCACGTGGAGAACATGCAAACTCCATGCAGAAAGTCCCCCTGATGGGAATCGAACCCAGAACCTTCTTGCTGCAAGGCAACAGAGCTACCCAATGCACTACATTTTTTTTATTTTGTTGTTCACTTGCTGCCTTCTAACAGAAGGGCGCCCTGGGTAGGGAGCCATATTGCTCATATAAAAAGCTGCCACCGCTGCCTACTCTCTGTTTCTTGACTTCTGTCCTTCAGAGACTTCATGTATGTCTGCCTGAGCTTCTCCTGGAGCTGCACAAGCCACCTCACTGCTATTATACAGCGATGAGGTTGTTCTGGTCAGTCAAAGAGAAGCCTGTGTGAATGCTAATATGTGATGTTAAGCGAGTGTTGTCATGAAGCTAAGAGAATCATAAATGCTACCATTTCCTCTTTCAAGGTCACACCGAGCTTACTGGAGCGCCAGCTGCACTGTGGAGATAGAGGCGGGAAAATAAAGTAAAAAAAGCCGAGTGTGGATTCGACACGGAGACAACACGTGTGTGTGTTTTCAATCTCTTTGCCCTCAGGAGGCCCTGAAGAAAGGAGGATGTTATAGCATTCAAACAGCTTTTCTGTTTGCCTCTTCCAGCCAATCACAGTCAAGCTGTTTTATTTTTTTTATGTTGGTTCAAAGACGATTGCTTTTTCACATTCAGGCACGGCTCAGGTCCTCTAAGATTTACTCCTGATGCTGTTAACTGCAACATTTGAGCTGACCAAGGAAAGCCTTGTTTTAAAATGTAAAACTTCTCACAGCTATGTCTGTTTTATCTCCACATGGAGATGGTGTTTTGCTGTGGTTGAGTTCCTTTATGTGTCTGATGACTGAAGTTGTAGTTCATCTGGGGCCAGTGCTTTTTTACTGATCTGGCTTCATTCTGTTGCTGAAGAGGTAAATATCTTCACACCAACCTAACTGAGAAAATGCTTCACATCATCACCTTCACATTACGTCCATGCATTGTTAAAATACTTGGAGAGGGATTTTATCATTCTTTTCCATGCTAAGAATGAACTAAGAGTTAGGACTCCAGCCATGGTTACAAAATCAAAGGCCAGTAGAACTTTTCTGGAACTTTCAAAATAAATCGCATTAACCTACTTCCAGCACAGCCAGAAACGGGGAATAACAGCGGACTTCCAGTGACGTCACTGTCCAAATAAAAACCTCGCTTTTGCAACAAACGGACCTCTTCCATGCAGGTCCCCAGAGGAACTGAATGGAGGGACACAGTGCGCTAATGTCTCTTTGCTGGCAAACAGACATAACTCTTCAAACTGGATCCAAGAGTGTCATACAATCATGCGATCTTATGCACTAAGACCCTGTCTCTACGACGCCGAGTAGAGCAGTTTTCCTGGTCTGAAGGAAGGACAACGGGACCTCATCACCATGGTTACAGCAGTAACGTGCAGTTTGGCCGGCCGACAGAACGATTTGGTTTTTGTTTGGTTTTGTTTATGTTGAAACTCAGGCATCTTAGTGCTAGCAGATTATCTGCTCAGCACATGTGCTCAGTTTATGTGTTCTGTGTTTGTGCTTTTTTTTAAGTTAAGACAAACTTTATTTAAAGGGTGATTTTAAACACAGAAGATCGACCATAACGCGGCGTCCACGCTTATGTATTTTAACCCTTTAATTAATGGTATTTTAAAGGTATGTGTTGGATTCTGATGATAAGCTATAAGCATCTTTTGTTTGCTTCAACGACTAAAGGAGCTACATCCATCAACATTTACTTTTCCTTCCCATAGAAAGTACTCCTGGATCAGTGCTTCTTTGTTCTCTTTGTGTCTCTGCTCTGTTCTCTCAAACCCCCAGTCGGTCGTGGCAGATGGCCGCTCACACTGAGCCTGGTTCTGGTTCTGCTGGAGGTTTATTCCTGTTAAAAGGGAGTTTTTCCTCTCCGCTGTCGCTACATGCATGCTCAGTATGAGGGATTGCTGCAAAGTCAACACCAGTGACTGTCCACTGTCTCTACATGCTCATCCAGGAGGAGTGAATGCTGCAAGTCACTGACTGGATGCAATCTGCTGGATTTCCTTAGATAGAAAAACTTTTATCCACTTTGAATAAATAACTGAATCTGACTGAACTGTTCAATGGTTAGCATTAATTGGAATGTATTTACCTGACTGTTTTGAAGTGCCTTGAGACGACATGTGTTGTCAATTGGCGCTATATAAATAAAACTGAATTGAATTGAATTCATCTGCTAACAGCTAAGAACACGTGCTTGCCTGCTAAAGATCATTTACCCAAAAAGGTTGTTCGTTTTCAATCTAGTAAATAATATTTCCCTAAATATTATTTTACTAAACTTGAAAACTAAGTAAACACCATTAAGCCCCATTTCTCCAGAAAGATTTGGTTCTTATTCAAAATAATATTTATTTAAATATTATTTTAATAAATCAAGGCAGCTAATTAAACACAGTTGAGAACTGGTCATCCAGAAGGTTTTTTTTTCTCCAGCAAATCATTCTTTAAAATAGTTTTTTCTAAAATAATATTTTATCTGATCTTGCATTGTGAATGGTTATCTAAAGGTGTACCAATTATTGCCTAAGTCAGTTCCAAGACTAACTTAACTTCACTTCCAGATTCCTTAAGATAATCCTTGGTTCTCAAACATAAACATTGCATGGTAATGTTGCATCACTCAGTCATGATTTCCAATCATCTTTAATCAACTTGTTTATATTCTACATAGTCCATTAGTCTTCATTATTCTTTAATTCTGCTTGGTAGTTTAGTTGGATTGTTTTAGCAAAGTAAAGAGTTTGTTTATTGAAATATGTTTCACTTTGAGTTGACTTATTTTTGTTAATAAATTCTTGTATTTTAAGAAATTGTGTGAATTCATTCCATGTGTGTGTTCAGAGTTTTGCTGTTCAATAATGTCAGAGCTTAGCTCATCCCTTTCAATTTTGTCCTAATACCACCGCCTTATTGGGTTGGTATTCACAGGACAACCCTTCACAGACTAAAATATTATTTAATAAAATATTAAAATATTAATATTAAATATTAAATAATATATTCAAATTCATAACCACAACATAAGAAACTAAACACAAATGAATGAACTAATATGGCAAAACACTAATGGCAAACATAACAACAGAACACCAGAGGCAAGACATTAAGAACATAGTAAACACCAAGGAAATAATCAAAACCCAAACACTGTAGATTGTGACAGTCTCACTGTTTGCTGTGTTGCCATCTATGTTGGAATACAGGCACATGAAGAAATGAGGGGAAATTAAACCAAATTAGTGCCAAATTCATCATAAATTAGGTCAAGCTGTCAGTTTCACTTTCTGTTTCCAGCACCCTGAGTACCAAGTTGCCTTTTGTGGTTGACATTTTTTGAGAGGTCCAAATAATTTGTGGCAGCCTCATGTATCTGGTGATGAAATTGTATGCTAGTGTCGAATTCAGTAATGCAGTGCTTGAGCATTATTTTCTTATGATATTGTGTCTTTCTCCACAATTAAAAGAAAAGGTTGATATGAGACAGTGTCAGGGTAATAGAATGCTTTATGCCGATGATGTGGTTCAGTTTGTTTCATTAGAACATGGCCTTTGGTGTTCAGAAGATGGGATGAATGTTTGTTAATTACAGCCCATTTTGCTTAACATCAAAAAGATGGAATTCCCCCTCTGGGTCAGGGGTAAAGTTCTGTCTCCTTGTCTAAAGTCGAGGACTTCAAGTATCTTGACATCTTGTTTATGAGAGATGGCATTGTTCCCAGCAATGAGTGTTGCTCTGGTTTTTGTGGTGGTCAAAAGGGCCAAAATGTGCAGTTCTGTGGATATGAGTTTTGTCTAAAGGAACTTGATCTTAGACACAAGCAGCTGAAATGAGCTTCCATTGTAGGCTGGCCAGGCTCTGCCTTGCAGATAAGGTAAAGACTTCTGTCATACAGTCGAAATAGAGCAGTTCTGCATTGCAGGAGTTTGCTGAAGTAGTGTGGGGAGCCTTTGTAGGTTTTCTGGTCAAGTTTCTTGAAATAAGAACTATTGAGCTATTTATTCTGGTAAATGTTCTCTCATGTTGTCCACAAATGAGTTTTGGTAGGTTGAGTTTAGTTCTGTTTGGATCAGGTTTGCTTGGTTTGTGGCCTTTTGCTGCTTTTATTGGTTGTTGTTGAATCATTTCCTTCAGCTGTTGCTCACTCTGAGTTTCTGCTTCCTTAACCCTTCAATACCTTTCAAGAACTCAGTCATGTGGACCTTGACACAGTTTCTGCTCATTGAAGTCAGATTGACCTTTAAAGAGTGGTTGTCTATCCAGGCAACCTTTCGCTTGGTTGCGTTCATCTGCAGTCTTCTTCCCTCAGTACCAACTTTCTGAGCGAGCAGCCAGGTTGGGCTCGATGAAAGCTCATTCCTTTGGGAGGGAGGGATCCATCCTTCTCACCTCTCTCTCACCCTCCTCCTCCTTGATCTCGCCCGTTTCATACGGTTGATCTCAGACAATCTCTGTGTTACCAGACACTGCACTCAGTTGCTCTTAATATTTAATGACATCTCAGAACCATCAGATGGAGCTTTCTGTGCTCTGAATGGCCGAGTTTTCCAGTGACATTTCTGCCTGGCAACCTCCCAGACTTTTTAAAAATTACCACATACTCAAAAAGCTTTACTCATCCTTCATTTTCATATATATCTCATGGGTGAAGACAGAAACTCTTATCAGGAAAAAAACACTTTTCTGCCTGGAAATCTGCTTGTTAAATTACACACACACCTCTCCAAAAGATTTGTTTTTACTGAGAACTGGACTAGTTGTTGAGCTCAGAAATAATTTATGGCTCCTTCCAGATCATTTGCGGATTATGTAAGAGTGATGCCTGCATTGACAGGGCGGAGAAGTCCAGCTGGTGGAAAAAAGCAGCCGGCTGGTGGGCTTTGTTGGCGCAGCAATTATGGAGGACAATCTGCCCTTAAAACGCTGCAAACTGTTGTGCCAAAACTTTAAATGGGTACACACCATCCAATCCTTAAAGACATAAAAACAAACTTCTAATTTGGCTACATTTATTCAGTGCAATATTTCACAAGTTTGGAGCATGCCGCCAGAGGGAACTTGGACTCATCCTCTTGTACAACCTCTGTAGATCATCAGCTTCCAGATTCTTCTCTGATGCTCTCTTCTGTTCTGCTCAGCATACAGGGTTTCTACAAGTAATAGGTCTGGGCACTGACTTGACCATGGATGGTTTATTGTCTGTTTGGTGAAGCTTTCTGTGTTGAAATGTTTATATGCTTTAAACCATTATCCTGCTGAGACACCCAGTGATGACCTATTTTCAGTTAACTGCTAGAGACCATCACAATATTATCTAAAATGTGATGGTCCTTCGAAGAGTTCATGATGCCATGCACTTTAACAATGCTCCCAAGGCCCACAGCATCACCAATCCTCCACCATACTTGTGAGCATGAGGTATTATTTAATTTATTCTTTTTCCTTTATTTCACACTTGACCCACCATCTCAATCTGAGTATTGTCTGACCAGAGCCCAAAGTTCTATATAAACCCCAGTAGTGTTAAAATGTTAGCTTTTGTGATGGTAGGGCAGAAAGGCCTTTTCTTCCTAAGGAACAAGTGTCTAATGGTTGTTATGGAGACCTGGTCACCACAAGAAGTCAATCTTTGCTGCAGATCAGAGAGAACGCTGAAAATCATCTTCCTCACTCTTTCAAATCCCGTAAAAAAAAGTTTGTGTATTATTATTTAAAAGATTAAATGTATGAGATAAACATAATAAATTAAAATATTTCAGAAATTAAAAAAAGGCTTCAGTTATATTTATTTTACATGGAGCGTAGCAACAATTCTGGTATTTTGTTTATTCATGAAAAATTCAGAATTTTTAATTTGGGATTTTTTCCCTAACTGAATAAATATTCTGAAATTAAGCTCTGGATTTGTCTAATTTGTTCAGTATGAAATGAATTTACTGCAGTAAAGAGTTTTACACATTTTTACCTGGGGTGCCAATGATCTTGGAAGTCAAGTCAAGTCAAGTCAAGTTTATTTATATAGCGCTTTTCAGCAACAAGGCACTCAAGGCGCTGTACATACGGAAAAACATTACAATGATATAGAAAATCCAACAACAGAGATAATAAAAAATAAAATAAAGAGAATAGAATGATGGATAAGAAAATGAAAGGAAAATTGGACTGAAAATGTAAGTAATAATGTTTAGATGGCCCAGTCAAAGGCCACTCTAAACAAATAGGTTTTTAATCTTGATTTAAAGCAAATTAGGGTTTCTGCTCTTTTGCAGTTTTCTGGGAGTTTATTCCAGATTAGTGGAGCATAAGAACTAAAAGCTGCTTCTCCATGTTTAGTTCTGGTTCTGGGGGTACAGAGTAGATTTGAGCAAGAAGACCTGAGAAGTCTGGGTGGTTGATACACTGACAACAAGTCTGTAATGTATTTTGGTGCTAAGCCATTCAGTGATTTATAGACTAACAGAAGTATTTTAAAGTCTATTCTCTGAGCTACAGGGAGCCAGTGTAGGGACTTTAGAACCGGGCTGATGTGCTCCACTTTCTTAGTTCTAGTGAGGACGCAGGCAGCAGCGTTCTGGATCAACTGCAGCTGTCTGATCGACTTTTTAGGCAGACCTGTGAAGACATCGTTGCAGTAATCACTTCTACTAAAGATGAACGCATGAATTTGTTTTTCAAGGTCCTGCTGAGACATTAGTCCTTTAATCCTGGAGATGTTCTTTAGGTGATAGAAGGCTGACCTTGTTACTGTCTTTATGTGTCTCTGAAGGTTCAGGTCTGAGTCCATCACTACACCCAGGTTTCCAGCCTGACTGGTGGTTTCTATTAACTGAAGCTGGGTGCTAACTTTTAAACGCTCTTCCTTTGGTCCAAAGATTATTACTTCAGTTTTGTTTTGATTCAGCCGAAGATAATTTTGGCCCATCCATGCATTGATTTCTTCTAAACATTTACCAAGCACTTGAATGGGTTCATAGTCACCTGGTGACATCGTAACGTATAGCTGTGTGTCGTCTGCATAGTTATGATAACTTACATTGTTGTTTATTAAAATCTGAGTTAGGGGGAGCATGTAGATATTGAATAGAAGGAGCCCTAAGATGGACCCTTGGGGAACGCCACATGTGATTTTTGTGGTCTCTGATGTAAAGTTACCTACTGACACAAAAACGTCCGTCCTTCAAGTAGGAATTAAACCAATTGAGTGCTGTACCAGAAAGGCCGACCCAGTTTTCCAGGCGCTCTAATAAAATGGAGTGATCAACAATGTCGAATGCTGCACTAAGGTCCAATAATACCAGCACTGTGGTTCTTCCACAGTCTGCATTTATACGGATGTCATTGAACACCTTGACAAGAGCAGTCTCTGTACTGTGGTGAGCAGGAAGCCTGACTGGAAGACATCGAAGCGGTTGGTCGTTGTTAGGAAGTTGTTTAACTGTTTAAACACAGCTTTTTCAATAATCTTACTGATGAAGGGGAGGTTTGATATAGTCCTGTAGTTCTGTAGTAGCAGCCTTTCCAAGTTACTCTTTTTCAATAGAGGTTTGATAATTGCTGTTTTCAGGACCTGGGGGAAAACGCCTGAAAAAAGGGACGTGTTTATTATCTGAGTTAAATCAGATGTTATTACAGGCAAAGCTTTCTTAAGGAAAGCTGTGGGTAAAAGATCGAGACAGCAGGAAGAAGAGCTTAGTTGCTGTACGATTTCTTCTAAGATTTGCAGTTTATTTGGTGAAATTGGGAAATTTTGTCAAAATCAGTTCTAGTTGGAGACAACATTGGTACTGGAGTTGATGTGGATATGCTGACTGCCTCTCTGATCTTTTGGGTTTGTTCAGTAAAGAATTTAGCAAATTCATTGCAGGCCCTGGTAGAGTGGAGTTCAGATGCTACAGTTACAGGAGGGTTTGTTAACCTGTTGACCGTGGCAAATAATGCACCAGCATTGTTAATGTTTTTACTGATGATCTCAGAAAAGAAAGATTCCCTTGCATTTTTCAGTTGTAGGTTATATCTGTATAGTCTCTCTTTATAGATAATATAGTGAACCTGGAGTCCAGTCTTTTGCCACCTGCGTTCAGCTTAGTTAAATTTGCCCAGAAATACTTTTTTACACTCTAATAAATCTTTAAACAAAGTGGCCCCCCTCCACCTTTTCTTTGCTGTCTGCTCTCACAAAGAAAATTGTAGTTTAGAGGCATCGACTATCAGAATGGGAGCTTCATTAAATTCATGTAACCATGTTTCTGTTAAAAACATCAAGATCGTGGTCAGTAATGAAGTCATTGATTAAAAATGATTTTCCTGACAGAGATCTAATGTTTAATAAAGCCAGTTTATATGACTTAGTTGCTGATATTAACTCTGTGTCTGGTTGTACCTGACAGTTTATGGCTTTTGTTTGATTGTTTATTACTGTCTCTTATCCTTTTAGCTTCGTTCTTTCTGTCACATATAAGCACAGAGATTTTACAACTATCTCCTATTAGGGGCCCAAGTTTTTCCTGGACATGATCATTTCTGATAGAGTTACCACTGGGGCCCAGACTGTATCACAGAGAAGTGATTCGAAGGTCCTGATTAGGAGGAGATAGATTAGGAGTTGGTGGAGGTCTGCAGCATTTGGAAGATGTTGGTTTAGTAGCTGGGCCTCAGCCACGGGGGGTGTTGAATGGAGATGTCAGAACCATTTGGGTCCCGATTTTAAAAGCTCCTTTCATGTTATCAGAATCCAGTAAAGCAAAAAGCAGGCTCAGTGTGGAGATGGGAGAGTTCTGTGTGGTCTGGGTCGGGGTCTGGGGTGGGGGTGTTAGTCTGGGTCTGGGGGGATGGGGGTATAATAGGGGGGGGGGGGTCCACCTCTCCAGTGGATTTCGACGGGGATGACCTTTTGTGATGACCTCTCTTTCTCAGCCAGATTGTTTCTGCTGGAGCTGTTAGAGGCAGCGTTATCATTGTTGTTGATACTCCATGTTCTCTGCTGAAAGTCGTAGCTGCTGGCGGATTATTTACTGAATCGAAGAGATTAGATGTGAGACGTCTGACTCCTGGCTTGTTTAAACTGAAACCATCTTGCTTGAAGAGTTGTCTTTTTTCCCAAAAAATATTAAAGTTGTTGATGAAGTTCACAGGTGTGGTGGCACATGTTTTTTTCAACCACTTATTAATCATCAGAAGTCTGGAAAAAATCTCATCTCCACAGAAAATCGGTGCAAAGGGTCCGCTGAGTAACACCTTGATATTGAGACCTCCAACAATATTCAGAAGACGAGGGAAATCCTCCTTCAGTCCTTCTGATTTTTTCTTAGCCACGTCATCCATGGCTCCACAGTGTATAATAAGGTTTTCTAGAGACGGGCGCTTTTCTGTGATTGTAAGAATATTCTCTGAGATATCAGACACCACGTTACTGGTACCAATCAGAACTTTTGTGTTTTTCTTGTTGCAGAAGTTTTTAATCCCATCCACAGCTGTGTTGCCCACTATTAGGGTTCTTGGTCTGGTGGGGCGCTTTTTCTCTGGCAGCTTAGGAGAAAACTGTTTAGACTGAAGGTTGTTCTCAAACCTTTTATTGTTCTCAGAAGATGTATCATTTTCCTGGTTTTCATTCTGTAGTGGAGCAAATCTGTTCTGGAGGAGAACTCCATCATTTCCAGCTGTCTCACTCCTATCAGTTGTTGTGACAGCAGCTCGCTGTCGAAGTCTCCTTTTCCCAGGGGAAACGGGGACATTTCTCTGTAATTCTGGCCATTCTAATTTATTTAATTGCTGAGATCTTCCAGTGAGTCGTCCACCTTGATTTTTTGGGCATGCGTCTAAAACATGCCAGGGGGGTCTGTTGGTAGGTTTATTCTCAGTGTTCTGATTGCCGGTTGAGTTGTTGAGCTGGCTGTCACTGTTTGGGATCACAGGCAGAGTTGAATCATCGTTGTACCTCATATTCACCTCCACATTCACTTCTAGTCAATGAATTTTCATCTCCACAACAGCCAATTTCTGTAAAAGTTTGTCGAAGTCCTCTGTGGTGAAGAGAGGCATTTTGTGGTGATTAGCTGGCGTCAACTTGTCCTGCTTTCGAGTTTGATTATAAAAACATCAAAATCCTTTAGAAAAAATAAATAAAAATAATAATAATCCTTGGGAGTCGCTGGTTAGAAGTCGTTTTAGTCCAATATTTCCGTAATTTTGGCTAAGAGATAAAAAGTTAGGAGTAAAAGAATGCAAGCAAGCAGGGAGCTTAGGAGAAAAGCGTCTGAACAGGCAGAGAGGTGGAAGCAGGAAAGCAATGGAGCAACACTTTCTGGGTCTGGGATTCTGACTTTGTATTCAGTTTATTTATATGAAGCCAAGTGGCTAAGATAAAGTTACATAATCCAAATAGATTCAAATTTATTTAAAATCAAACCAAAAGTTACTTTTCAAAATAAATAATTTCATTGATTTTTCATTAATTCGCCTTTAGTGGATATTTTAAAGTCTGAATGTGAAGAAGCACATTTTTGGTAGTTGGTTTGAAAGGATTTATTATGAACAAAACTTTTAAAGTGGCACCAAGTTACAGAGCTTTTTCTGCTTCTGGAGGTCTAAAAATAAAATCCGTCGACGCTGAACATGTCCTGGTAATTAGCTGCTCTGCTGCGGTGTGTTCGTGGACCAGATTGCTTCAGTGCCAATCCCCCATCAAGGAGGTCAGGCTGAAACAATTCCTGATTCCAGCCCCAGATTCCTGCCAAATAGTCAGTGCAGCCCTCGTATTTAAATTGTTAGAAAAACAGCTGTTATAATTCAATAGAGATAAAGTAAAGAACACTTTTTTATTAAATCTTGAGGACGTTTTCTAAATTTTAAATTTTTTTATACTCTAAAGAAACTATAAAAAATAAAACAAAAATAATTTGTCAGGTTTTGCATTCGGATTTTATTGCAATTTGTTTCATTTCAACTTATGTGTGTTAGTATTTTTATTTTCGTACTCGTACTCGTCGTCTTCCGCTTATCCGGGACCGGGTCGTGGGGGCAGCAGACTCAGCAGAGACGCCCAGACGTCCCTCTCCCCAGACACCTCCTCCAGCTCCTCCGGGGGGAGCCCAAGGCGTTCCCAGGCCAGCCGAGAGACATAGTCCCTCCAGCGTGTCCTGGGTCGTCCCCTGGGCCTCCTCCCGGTGGGGAGTGCCTGGAACACCTCCCGAGGAAGGCGTCCAGGAGGCATCCGGTATAGATGCCCGAGCCACCTCAACTGGCTCCTCTCGATGTGGAGGAGCAGCGGCTCTACTCCGAGCCCCTCCTGGATGGCCGAGTTCCTCACCCTATCTCTAAGGGAGTGCCCGGCCACCCTACGGAGGAAGCTCATTTCAGCCGCTTGTATCCGGGATCTCGTTCTTTCGGTCTATCCTATACTATAGTTTTTTTAGAAAATGTTTTATGCTTTCAGTGAAGAAGAGCACAGTGGGATTATGCAGTATAAGGTTATGACTCGTTAAAGAAAATTTATGTCTGAAGGACTGTTTTAATGATCAACCATTTCACAATGAGGAAAAAAATGTGTTGAACAGTAACAGAAGTTTGTTTTAAAAGGTTGACTCAACCACACTTATTGTCACAATCTGTTGGACTTTTAGTTTGATCATTTTGGTTCCATTGCAGCATCTTCCCTGTGTTTTAGTTACTAGTGCTGCTCCTTTACCTCGGTTCCCTTAGTTTCCTGGTGTTTAACAGCTGTTGCCTATCTGCTCATTATACAGGTCCTTCTCAAAATATTAGCATATTGTGATAAAGTTAATTATTTTCCATAATGTCATGATGAAAATTTAACATTCATATATTTTAGATTCATTGCACACTAACTGAAATATTTCAGGTCTTTTATTGTCTTAATCCGGATGATTTTGGCATACAGCTCATGAAAACCCAAAATTCCTATCTCACAAAATTAGCATATCATTAAAAGGGTCTCTAAACGAGCTATGAACCTAATCATCTGAATCAACGAGTTAACTCTAAACACCTGCAAAAGACTCCTGAGGCCTTTAAAACTCCCAGCCTGGTTCATCACTCAAAATCCCAATCATGGGTAAGACTGCCGACCTGACTGCTGTCCAGAAGGCCACTATTGACACCCTCAAGCAAGAGGGTAAGACACAGAAAGAAATTTCTGAACGAATAGTCTGTTCCCAGAGTGCTGTATCAAGGCACCTCAGTGGGAAGTCTGTGGGAAGGAAAAAGTGTGGCAGAAAACGCTGCACAACGAGAAGAGGTGACCGGACCCTGAGGAAGATTGTGGAGAAGGGCCGATTCCAGACATTGGGGAACCTGCGGAAGCAGTGGACTGAGTCTGGAGTAGAAACATCCAGAGCCACCGTGCACAGGCGTGTGCAGGAAATGGGCTACAGGTGCCGCATTCCCCAGGTCAAGCCACTTTTGAACCAGAAACAGCGGCAGAAGCGCCTGACCTGGGCTACAGAGAAGCAGCACTGGACTGTTGCTCAGTGGTCCAAAGTACTTTTTTCGGATGAAAGCGAATTCTGCATGTCATTCGGAAATCAAGGTGCCAGAGTCTGGACGAAGACTGGGGAGAAGGAAATGCCAAAATGCCAGAAGTCCAGTGTCAAGTACCCACAGTCAGTGATGGTCTGGGGTGCCGTGTCAGCTGCTGGTGTTGGTCCACTGTGTTTTATCAAGGGCAGGGTCAATGCAGCTAGCTATCAGGAGATTTTGGAGCACTTCATGCTTCCATCTGCTGAAAAGCTTTATGGAGATGAAGATTTTGTTTTTCAGCACGACCTGTCACCTGCTCACAGTGCCAAAACCACTGGTAAATGGTTTACTGACCATGGTATCACTGTGCTCAATTGGCCTGCCTACTCTCCTGACCTGAACCCCATAGATAATCTGTGGGATATTGTGAATAGAACGTTGAGAGACTCAAGATCCAACACTCTGGATGAGCTAAAGGCCGCTATTGAAGTTTCCTGGGCCTCCATAAGACCTCAGCAGTGCCACAGGCTGATTGCCTCCATGCCACGCCGCATTGAAGCAGTCATTTCTGCAAAAGGATTCCCGACCAAGTATTGAGTGCATAACTGTACATGATTATTTGAAGGTTGACGTTTTTTGTATTAAAAACACTTTTCTTTTATTGGTCGGATGAAATATGCTAATTTTGTGAGATAGGAATTTTGGGTTTTCATGAGCTGTATGCCAAAATCATCCATATTAAGACAATAAAAGACCTGAAATATTTCAGTTAGTGTGCAATGAATCTAAAATATATGAATGTTAAATTTTCATCATGACATTATGGAAAATAATTAACTTTATCACAATATGCTAGAGGCTATGTTGTCTGGGGCCTAAATGCCCCTGGTAGGGTCTCCCATGGCAAACAGGCTCTAGGTGATGGGTCAGACAAAGAATGGTTCAAGAACCCCTCATGAAGAACAAAATATCGAGGCACATGACGTCGCCCGGTACGGCAGAGCCGGGGTCCCACCCTGGAGCCAGGCCTGGGGTCGGGACTCGTCGGAGAGCGCCTGGTGGCCGGGTTGCTCCTCGCGGGACCCGGCCGGGCCAAGCCCGAACGAGAGACGCGAGGCCATCCCCCAGTGGGCCCACCACCTGCAGGGGGAACCGTGAGGGACCGGTGCAAAGAGGATTGGGTGGCGGACGAAGGTGGAGACCTCAGCGGCCCGATCCCCGGATGCTTAGGCTGGCTCTAGGGACGTGGAATGTCACCTCGCTGGGGGGGAAGGAGCCTGAGCTTGTGCGGGAGGTCGAGAGATATCGACTAGAAATAGTCGGACTCGCCTCCACGCACAGCGTGGGCTCTGGAACCCATCTCCTTGAGAGGGGTTGGACTCTCTTCTACTCTGGAGTGGCCCACGGGGAGAGGCGGCGGGCTGGTGTGGGTTTGCTTGTTGCCCCCCAGCTCAGCCGTCTCGTGTTGGGGTTTACCCCAGTGGATGAGATGGTTGTATCCCTGCGCCTTCGGGTTGGGGAGAGGTCTCTGACTATCATTTCAGCCTACGGGCCGAGTGGTAGTGCAGAGTACCCTGCCTTCTTGGCGTCCCTGTCGGGGGTGCTGGATAGTGCCCCTCCCGGGGACTCCATTATTCTGCTGGGGGACTTCAACGCCCACGTGGGGAACGACAGTGACACCTGGAGAGGCGTGATCGGGAGGAATGGCCTCCCCGATCTGAATCCGAGTGGTGTTTTGTTATTGGACTTCTGTGCTAGTCACGGATTGTCCATAACGAACACCATGTTCAAACATAAGGGTGTCCATCAGTGCACTTGGCACCAGGACACCCTAGGCAGGAGGTCGATGATCGACTTTGTTGTCGTATCATCAGACCTTCGGCCGCATGTTTTGGACACTCGGGTGAAGAGAGGGGCTGAGCTGTCCACTGATCATCACCTGGTGGTGAGTTGGATCCGCTGGAGGAGGAGAAAGCCAGACAGACTTGGCAGGCCCAAGCGCATAGTGAGGGTCTGCTGGGAACGCCTGGCGGAGCCCTCGGCCAGGGATGTATTCAACTCCCACCTCCGGGAGACCTTCGACCAGATCCCGGGGGATGTTGGAGACATAGAGTCCGAGTGGACCATGTTCTCTGCATCTATTGTCGATGCTGCTGCCCATAGCTGCGGCCGTAAGGTCTGCGGTGCCTGTCGTGGCGGCAATCCCAGAACCCGGTGGTGGACACCGGCAGTAAGGGATGCTGTTAAGCTGAAGAAGGAGTCCTATCGGCTGTGGTTGGCTTGTGGGACTCCTGAGGCGGCTGACGGGTACTGTGAGGCCAAGCGTGCTGCGGCCCGGGCTGTGGCAGAGGCAAAAACCCGGGCCTGGGAAGAGTTCGGTGAGGCCATGGAGAAGGACTACCGGTTGGCCTCGAAGCGATTCTGGCAAACCGTCCGGCGCCTCCGGAGGGGGAAGCAGTGCTTTGCCAACACTGTTTATAGTGGGGGCGGGAGACTGCTGACCTCGACTGAGGACATTATTGGGCGGTGGAAGGAGTACTTCGAGGATCTCCTCAATCCTGCCATCACGCATTCCGTGGTGGAAACAGAGGCTGGGGACTCGGGGTTGGACTCTTTCATCACCCAGGCTGAAGTCACCGAGGTGGTTAAAAAGCTCCGCGGTGGCAAGGCTTCGGGGGTGGATGAGATCCGCCCTGAGTACCTCAAGTGTCTGGATGTTGTAGGGCTGTCATGGTTGACACGCCTCTTCAACATTGCGTGGCAGTCGGGGACAGTGCCTCTGGACTGGCAGACTGGGGTGGTGGTCTCCCTTTATAAGAAGGGGGACCGGAGGGTGTGTTCCAACTACAGGGGGATCACACTCCTCAGCCTCCCTGATAAGGCCTACGCCAGGGTATTGGGGAGGAGAGTCCGACCGATAGTCGAACCTCGGCTTCAGGAGGAACAGTGTGGTTTTCGTCCCAGCCGTGGAACACTGGACCAGCTCTATACCCTCTACAGGGTGCTCGAGGGTTCATGGGAGTTTGCCCAACCGGTTCACATGTGTTTTGTGGACCTGGAGAAGGCATTCGACTGTGTCCCTCATGATGCCCTGTGGGGGGTGCTCCAGGAGTATGGAATCGGGTGCCCTTTATTAGGAGCCATCCGGTCCCTGTACGAGCGGAGCAGGAGTTTGGTCCGCATTGCCGGCACTAAGTCGGACCTGTTCCCAGTGCATGTTGGACTCTGGCAGGGCTGCCCTTTGTCGCCGGTCCTGTTCATAACTTTTATGGACAGGATTTCTAGACGCAGCCAAGGGCCGGAGGGGGTCTGGTTTGGGGACCAGTGGATTTCGTCTCTTCTTTTTGCGGATGACGTGGTCCTGCTGGCCCCCTCTAGCCAAGACCTACAGCATGCGCTGTGGCGGTTCGCAGCCGAGTGTGAAGCGGCTGGGATGAGGATCAGCTCCTCCAAGTCCGAGGCCATGGTACTCGACTGGAAAAGGGTGGCTTGTCCTCTTCAGGTTGGAGGGGAGTTCCTGCCTCAAGTGGAGGAGTTTAAGTATCTCGGGGTCTTGTTCACGAGTGAGGGAAGAATGGAGCGGGAGATCGACAGACGGATCGGTGCAGCTGCCACAGTAATGGGGGCGCTGTGCCGGTCCATTGTGGTGAAGAGAGAGCTGAGCCGAAAAGCAAAGCTCTCAATTTACTGGTCGGTCTACGTTCCTACCCTCACCTATGGCCATGAACTTTGGGTCATGACCGAAAGAATGAGATCACGGATACAAGCGGCTGAAATGAGCTTCCTCCGTAGGGTGGCCGGGCACTCCCTTAGAGATAGGGTGAGGAGCTCGGCCATCCGCGAGGAGCTCGGAGTAGAGCCGCTGCTCCTCCACATCGAGAGGAACCAGTTGAGGTGGCTCGGGCATCTATACCGGATGCCTCCTGGACGCCTTCCTCGGGAGGTGTTCCAGGCACGTCCCACCGGGACGAGGCCCAGGGGACGGCCCAGGACACGCTGGAGGGACTATGTCTCTCAGCTGGCCTGGGAACGCCTTGGGCTCCCCCTGGAGGAGCTGGAGGAGGTGTCTGGAGAGAGGGACGTCTGGGCGTCTCTGCTGAGTCTGCTGCCCCCGCGACCCGGTCCTGGATAAGCGGAAGACGACGAACGAACAAACAATATGCTAATATTTTGAGAAGGACCTGTATTCTCTGTGGAGCATCCAGTAATCAAAGCCCTCAGTATAAATACTCCTCGGTTCAGTTCCTCCATGTCAGATCATCTGTTGTCCTCACCCTGCTTTTCCCGGGCTGCTCAGTTCTGTTCAATAAATCGTGTTTATTCACTATGTTCTTGCCGCCTTTTGGGTCCACAAATAAAAAACAAAACATGACACTGAGGTGGACTTTTAGTATTCTTACAGTCAAACAAATATGGAGACAAATGTTTAGAATTAATTTTTTTTCTTTAAGCAAGAGAGAAAGGTGAGGAAGGCTCTGGATCAGTTTACCCCCAGTTTGTACCCATATTTTACCGTTTTGTCCCTTCCTCCTTCTATTTCATGCCTATGTTCTTAACCTTGTATATCAGTTCATTGCCATTTATAGTTTTGGTATGCTTTTTGAATAATTATTGTAATTGTCATAAAATGCATGACGTTAGTTTTCAAAGCAGGTACAAAATGGTGGGTACCACCTGGTTCATGGTTGGTACCCACATCCAGTGTCAGAGGGCTTCTTTTCATACCCAGAAGAAGCGAGGATTAAATGACTGTTGTTACCAAGATACAATTCAGTGGCCTATGTAGAGTATCTCATTTGGATGATGTACATTCAGACCTGAGAAACAGCTCACGTACGATGTGTTTCAGGCAGTAACCTGAGGATCTGACAGTCAACAGGACTTGGAAAAAGCTCGACTGTCTTCTCATGCATTGCTCTGCCTGGGGTCTGCACCTTTTTGCAACACACAGCATTATGACCCTGTTTCTGGGCACAATCTCATAGTAACTAGTTCCACCACTGGGTCACGTGCATGCTCAGCAGTTGCATGACACAAAATGAAAATGCAACTCCATCAACAGCTGCTGATGCTGTCTAATGCTTCTAGAAACATCATCTGTCTGCTGACCTTTACTCCTTGACTGTTGGATGCATCAGAAACTGCCTGATGCCACCGCCCATTCCCACAGGGGCCATTGATGAACACACTTGCTATCTGTAAATCAAATGTCTCCATCGTCGCTGGTCTTCAGGTGAACCAGATTGGCTCCAACTGGAACATTGACTCTTGATGAGCCAGTCTAGTTTATCTGACAGTAAAGGAATATGTGAAAACTGTTTTGGGAAGTAGCACAAACTCATTTCAGGTAAAGAATAATCTTATTTTAGAAACATTCAGTCTGTAGGAACCACCAGCATTGGATCTTTTTGGGTCTAGAAACTGATCCCAAATAATGGTTCAATGTCTTCTCCCAAAAGATTTTTGGCCTCGGTGAGTGTTTGTCACCTCTCTGCTTCGCCCGACCTCGACCTCTGTGAGACCAAATGAAATATCTGTCCCAGAACCTGCGCTGTAAAAGTGATAAAAAGGAGCCCTCGCAGCGCCTCATTTCCTCCTCTCACTGCTCTCTCTTCTGGCCTCTTAAACCTGTTTTGTGGACTTTAAGTGCCAGAGGAGTGTATGGACCAGATAAATCACACTCTCTACAGCACAGTCAGTCCTGGAACAGGAGGGAATACGGAGGACGTTCTCACCTTGTTCCTTCATTCATAGCTTTTGTTGGATCTTGAAAGTGAATTTAAATAGTCCAGTTTCCCTCCAGTGCATTCAGCAGTGTTCACCAACCTCCAAGGAAAATTACCAGGAAGTCATTCACATTTTCTCCCCAATTGTTGACTCAGCAGTCCTGCTTCCTCTATTGTCAGCCTGGCAGAAAGACATTCATCTCAGTGAAAGCCATGATGTCCTGCTCACTGAACTAAACTGCTGACAGAACCTAATTACAGCTCATTGTATCTCTGCTCGTGAACAGAACACAAATAAATTCTCCAATAAGAGCTGCCGGACATATATTAGCCAAATGTATTTAAGATTTTTCCATGGTGCATCTGATGCAACATGCAGGCAGAGCATCAGCACTTCGTCAGAGCTTTCATGACGCACGTAAGTTTTAGATTAAACCTTTATATTCAGCCTTACTGGTCTCTTCATTTTGTGCTGCACTAGAAATGCTTTTTTAAAGATGGCCTGAATATGGTTTGCAAAGATATTTTTTGTATTTCTTTTAGGAATTCCATCATTAACTATACCATTATTAAGAGTTTATTTTGCATCCCCCACAGTTGGAACCAGATTTTTTATGTAAAAACACAGATGACCATTTTTCTCTCCCTTTCTGATGTTAAATCAGACTAAACTTTCCCGTTTTATGTCAGTTATCATTACAAAAATACAGTCTCATCCATATGATAGAGACTTTTTTGAACTTTCTTCAAATTGTGTTTAAGTTAATTTTAGTTTCTGGTATAATTGTTTTTTGAACTGAATGACTTGGGTGAAATATTTTTAGTATCCTTATAGAAGCGCCTTCCTTGCATTCATTTTTCAGCTTTGCCCACTAATTGTCTCTGACTTGATGTCAAGACAATGTCTTGATGTGTTGTTTTAATATTTTCTCATGATATTTTTCCCTCATGTTTCCATCCATTTTGTGAAGTGCACCGGTCCCTCCTGTAGCTAAACACCACCACAGCATGATCCAGCCACCCCCATACTTTGCAATTGTACTGGTGTTCTCAGGCTTGCAAGCTTCATCTTCAGTTGTAGTTTCATCAGACCACAGGACATATATCCAGAAATTTTACTCTTTTTTCTCGTGCATTGACAATCTGTTATCTGGCTTTTTATGTTGTTTTCGGAGTAATAGCTTCCTTTTCTCTGAGTGGCCTTTCAGTCCATATTGCTACAGGACTGTGTTTCATTCTTTCACCAGCTACAGCCAGCATCCTCACAAAATCTTTGGCTTTTGCCCTGGTGTTGATTCACACCTTTTGCACCAAAACACATACATGTCCTTCTCAAAATATTAGCATATTGTGATAAAGTTCATTATTTTCCATAATGTCATGATGAAAATTTAACATTCATATATTTTAGATTCATTGCACACTAACTGAAATATTTCAGGTCTTTTATTGTCTTAATACGGATGATTTTGACATACAGCTCATGAAAACCCAAAATTCCTATCTCACAAAATTAGCATATTTCATCCGACCGATAAAAGAAAAGTGTTTTTAATACAAAAAACGTCAACCTTCAAATAATCATGTACAGTTATGCACTCAATACTTGGTCGGGAATCCTTTGGCAGAAATTACTGCTTCAATGCGGCGTGGCATGGAGGCAATCAGCCTGTGGCACTGCTGAGGTCTTATGGAGGCACAGGATGCTTCGATAGCGGCCTTTAGCTCATCCAGAGTGTTGGGTCTTGAGTCTCTCAACGTTCTCTTCACAATATCCCACAGATTCTCTATGGGGTTCAGGTCAGGAGAGTTGGCAGACCAATTGAGCACAGTGATACCATGGTCAGTAAACCATTTACCAGTGGTTTTGACACTGTGAGCAGGTGCCAGGTCGTGCTGAAAAATGAAATCTTCATCTCCATAAAGCTTTTCAGCAGATGGAAGCATGAAGTGCTCCAAAATCTCCTGATAGCTAGCTGCATTGACCCTGCCCTTGATAAAACACAGTGGACCAACACCAGCAGCTGACACGGCACCCCAGACCATCACTGACTGTGGGTACTTGACACTGGACTTCTGGCATTTTGGCATTTCCTTCTCCCCAGTCTTCCTCCAGACTCTGGCACCTTGATTTCTGAATGACATGCAGAATTTGCTTTCATCCGAAAAAAGTACTTTGGACCACTGAGCAACAGTCCAGTGCTGCCTCTCTGTAGCCCAGGACTGGGGAATGCGGCACCTGTAGCCCATTTCCTGCACACACCTGTGCACGGTGGCTCTGGATGTTTCTACTCCACACTCAGTCCACTGCTTCTGCAGGTCCCCCAAGGTCTGGAATCGGCCCTTCTCCACAATCTTCCTCAGGGTCCGGTCACCTCTTCTCGTTGTGCAGCGTTTTCTGCCACACTTTTTCCTTCCCACAGACTTCCCACTGAGGTGCCTTGATACAGCACTCTGGGAAGAGCCTATTCGTTCAGAAATTTCTTTCTGTGTCTTACCCTCTTGCTTGAGGGTGTCAATAGTGGCCTTCTGGACAGCAGTCAGGTCGGCAGTCTTACCCGTGATTGGGGTTTTGAGTGATGAACCAGGCTGGGAGTTTTAAAGGCCTCAGGAGTCTTTTGCAGGTGTTTAGAGTTAACTCGTTGATTCAGATGATTAGGTTCATAGCTCGTTTAGAGACCCTTTTAATGATATGCTAATTTTGTGAGATAGGAATTTTGGGTTTTTATGAGCTGTATGCCAAAATCATCTGTATTAAGAAAATAAAAGACCTGAAATATTTCAGTTAGTGTGCAATGAATCTAAAATATATGAATGTTAAATTTTCATCATGACATTCTGGAAAATAATGAACTTTATCACAATATGCTAATATTTTGAGAAGGACCAGTAAATGATCGGGACACAGAACTGGTCTCCGTCCAAAATGATGAATGGTTCAGAATGAATGAAATAGAAGACATACTGAAGTCCAATATTCTCTTTCTCTGATATCTTAGCTGGTCTTATTTAAATGTTTTCTATAATATCACACAAGAAAGGAGTGTGTTTGATGTGTCAGACAGTGAGATGAAAGGGCTGTGTCTGAAATACATCATGGTGTAATTATCAGAGCCTGGGAGTCAAAATAGTCAACAACACTGATTGAAAAGTCATAAAAAGTACTTTTTCAGTTTATCGTACCCAAAAAATATTTTTACAAAGTGAAAACATGAACAGTGATTTTGTTTATTGGATGCATGTTACAGGTGAATGTATGGACAGGTAGGCTACAAATTAACTGCACATTGGGATAAATGACATCATCTGAACATACCTAAAAATAAAAAGTCAAACAAAACAAAAATGAGGGTCAAAGGATGTAATGGACCCATTTGTCGCTCTTTTTGAACTTTTTAGATGAAAGAAACAACCTTTGATAGCTTCCTTGCTCAGTCTGCATTTGTCAGACATACAATAAACAGAAACATGTCCAGAAACAACATGAAAACACACAAATGACTCACCTTCTCTGCTTTGTGCAGCTTTTTCCCACAGCCCAAAGACATTTCAGTGACAGACTGTCCTGTCGGCACTAAATGACTCCCACCAAATGATTCTCCACAGGATGAAGCAGGTGTGAAAAATGAATGGATGTGAATGAAGGTCGAAGGACAAGGTATATCGATTAGCTTGTGCTCATTGCTAACTGACAGTGTTGAACCTTTGGACCTTACCTTGCTGGTCTGTAAAGGTCAAACACACAACAAGCTGACTAATGACAAGAAACAAATTAAGGATGACACATGACTGGTTTTATGACAGAACACATGTTCAGCATCACGTACTGATGCACAGACTAGTGGAGTTAGAACCCCTGTGGTTTTATATGACACAAACAGGACTTTATCCACAGGATGATTCCAGTGTTTTTATTTTTAGTGGTGCAGGAAAACCAAAGTATCCAGACATGTCAGAAACACACCATGGAAGAAAACAGAAGTTGCTTTTTGTGAACCACAGACTGAAAACTTCTAAAAAAGTAGTTTAATCCAAGCCAACAGTTACTTTACATGTACGGATGCTTTATCTAACCACCAACATCCCATTGAGATACAACATCTCTTCTGGCAGGAGGTCCTGGTAAAGTTGAGCAGCAACATTTGATATGTAATCACATGCACTGAAAACAAAATGCTCGAAGACAAACACAGTAACCAATTAACACAAAGCAGATGAAATACTTCAAGCTTAAGCAGGTAAACTGTTCTGCTGTTTTTAAAAGTCGTTTAAAATGACCAAATAAGAGTAAACTCTCCAAGTTTAGCTCAATCAAATAAACAACTGAATCCCTGAACTGGAAGCTGAAGAGAGTCTATTGCTACTCGTAAAGATGATGCCAGTGTCTAAATAATAGCGTCATCTGCAAAAACTTCAACCATGGCTGGATGTTCACCTATCTTACATTTTCTATATACCGGTAATTAGAAAATAAGAAATAATCCCAGATTGACCTTTGTGGATCTCCTGATGTTATCCGTAAAGCTGATGACTTGTTATTGTGTCATTGGAAGTTTCTCGTTGTTTAGGGAAAGTGATGCTCGTGTTTTTACTGGGGTTTGACTGCAGCTTTAAAAGTAATATCCTTATGATCAGGTTGAGGGAATCAGTTGCAAAGGCTCGTAAAGTCAGTTTTTTCTGAGCTGTGTAAACCGATGTTCATCATTTTTATTTTGCTCCTCTAACACCTTTTTAATCGCTGACTTATTCAACTCAAACACACAACCTGCTGCAGTCAAGCATCACACAACTTACTTTTTTCATTAGCCTAATGTCATCTCAATTATAATAATTTATCCACGATTACAAACACACATGTATATACACAACCCAACCTGGGTTTGTACCCTTGGAGGATGTTTGTTAAGCTTTATAAACCCCTTTTTATGCACTTAGACGTAATATCTGGGCATGCATGCGACCGTCTTCTTCTCAGGACATGAGTTTCCTCTTCCATGCATTTATTCCCAAATACTGTATGAAAAATGGGTCTGATGTGCAACATTTGCCCTGGTTAAACCTGAGAACATATTGAGAGAGCTTTTAAGCTCAGAGTGAGGGCGATTTTCGGCTTACTCTTCACATTGAGAACAATTTTTAGACGGGATTACCTCCAAGTAGTAATCTATCCAGGGACCGGAAACGACGGCCAGGAGCTCATCTGCTTTCCTCAGGGGTCACTGTTTAACGAGATTATTGTTGGATCCCTGTTATTTGTTTAAAATTGTGAAACAACAGCAGGTATTCGCACAAATTAATGATGTCTGTATTTAGCACGGATTATATTAATACATATATATAAACTATACAGGAAACCCGAGGTAAAATTAAGAGCTAAGAATGAGGGGGACCAGATTTATTCAGGGCTAAATCATGGTTACAACGAGACTCACCATTAAAAAAACCATGTTACCCATTGCAAGACTGCTGTAGGACAGCTAAAACTAATAAAAAATCTGCATTCAGGGGTCTGAACAAGCAAAATTCAATGAAATGTGTCCTGACACTGATCAGTGCTCCTTGTTTCATTCAGGTAAGTTGCAGCTGCATGGTTAGAAAAGGACTGAAAATGGATTGGAAGAAATTATGATCGGTCTTCAGTTCTAAAACTGTAAACGTTCAGAAGATTCTGCTGCATTTGGAGCTGAAACAGCGCGTTTGGTTGCATGCCAGTGACATGACCAAGCTTGCAGTAGGCTGGCCTGTGGACTGTGTGCAGGTTGTCACCCTGCTGTTACACAGCAATGACTATCTGTGATATCTGATCTCAGCCCAGCAGCAGGAAAACTATTAGCTTCTGGAAAACGTGACAGTGAGGAGAAGCGGCGGCCTGGTCTCATCCAACTGTTTCACAATCAGAGAGGAAAAACTGACACTCAGCTTTTCAGTCACATTTTATTTCTGTTGGGAATTTGGATATGATCTCTCTGCTTAGAGACGATCCAGTGATCTGTGGTGACTACATAAGTATAATGTCCTTTATAGTAAATAGTTGCTTATGAAGTCTTTTCATTTGAAAAGGTAAATGTGGTATTTTTTTAATATCGGATGCAGATTGGTATTTTATTTTTTATGACATTTCAGTCTTTTTACCAACCAGAAAGGCAGCTTGAGAGTTTATGGAGAGCATTACAACTTCATTCCTCTGCAGATTGGTGCACAATAGTTCAGCCTTTAGTGTGTTGAAAGCGTTGAATGTCGCTGAGATCACTGTGGTAAATCAGAAAGGATAGAAAACAGATGAAGGGAATTCCAGTTTATTAGTGTGAAACAGTTAAATATAGACAGAAGAACGATGCTTGTTCATAGCAAAGCACAGTTTAAGATCTATGGTTTGGAGCAGTTTCCAATCCAATCACTTTATTTATAAAGCACATTTTAAAACAGCAGCTTTGCCAAAGTGCTGCACATACAATAAATAAATAAAAGATAAAACAAGATATCCAACAGACATTTAAAACACATAAAACACAATAGATACAATAGAAGAGTCAACTCACAATTGGTCAAATGCTTTTGAGAAAGATACATTTTTAAAAGAGACTTAAAAATAGGAAGCGAAGATGCCTGCCTGATGTTTAAAGGCAGTGCGTTCCACAGAAAAGGCTCTGTTTCCTTTTTTTTTTTGGCCTACTTTTTGGGACAACTAAAAGCAGCCGGTCAGCTGATCTAAGCGTCCGCGAAGAAAGATAGGGCTGGAGTAGATCCTTGAGGAACAGAGGAGCAAGACCATTCAAGCATTATAAGCCAACAATAAAATTTTTATTTCAAAATAAATTCTGTAATGTGCTTTGCAGATGAAGATGGTTCATAGTTAACTCAATATCACTCCTGCTTTAAGACACATTTTGCAATTATCTGCAAATATGCACAACTGAGGCTATGTTTTATATTAATATCTTAATTGTGATGCATCCAACCACTCAGGTTAGAGGACAACTTGCTAAGGGTAAAGTTGTCTGCAGA
Organism: Girardinichthys multiradiatus; assembly: GCF_021462225.1. Taxonomy (NCBI): domain Eukaryota; kingdom Metazoa; phylum Chordata; class Actinopteri; order Cyprinodontiformes; family Goodeidae; genus Girardinichthys; species Girardinichthys multiradiatus. Next base: position 43,647,312 of record NC_061799.1, read on the forward strand.
AAGGGTCGTGCCCACCCTCTAATGATGTTGATTTATAACAGAAAGCCTCTAATGTAGGAAATATATCTGTCCCTGTAATAACCGGCAGACACTGAACGATTCCAGACTCAAACATGTCACACTGCAGAAGCTTGATCTCATAAAACCTTTAAAGTAACTAATGTCACACTGTATGATGGAAGATTTTATGGATGCCAGGCAGACGAATCAGTCCAACAGAGCAAACTCTGGCATCAACATTCTGCTCTTCCTCTACTCCTCTTCACTGATGAGTAAATGCAACCAATACAACCCAGGTATCCCTCATTTGATGCTCAGTCTTCACATTTTATCCCCTATAAATATTATATAGTATTATAATGTACATTATTATTATGTATTATCATATAATATTTACATTTATCTTCCAGTGAGTTTGTACTGAATGTCAGGACTGATGCTACTTTCAATCCATGTCATTTACAGGGTTTAAAAGTTTTAGTTCTTCTGTTTAATTTGCACTTAAAAGCCCAACTGTGGTGCCTCAGAGTTTCTGATGCTCCAAATATGAAGCTGTGGAAGACATTTCAGTGACACCTAATTTCTGTCTTTTTTGGTCTTAAATGTTGCTGCCTGCTTTCTCTCCTCCTTCTCTTTTTAACATCAGACTCTAATAAGAAGAACATTCACATCCACACCTTGCTGTCCCATCGTAATTGGACTGAAATCACTTTATGACCTTCTTAATGCAATTCTGCTGCAACTACAAGCTTTGGTGGGGAAACTGTCCCTGTGAAAGCTGGTTTTGACAAATAACACTCTATGCCAATGACTCAAAAGTAAGAGACTAAATAGTTTGTGTCCAGGGTGTGTGGGGCCTGCAGAGATGTCCTGGATGGAGGGAAGGTCAGCCCTGATGATCCTCTTTGTGGATCTGATTGTCTGTTGGCGTCTGGACCTGTCTTGTTTTTTTGGTTGAGTCAAACCACACAGTGATGGATGTCTTCAAATAATGACCATTTAGAACAGTGGGAAGTGGAGTATGGACCAATGAGAATGAGAGATAGGAAATCAGGGGAGATGAAATTCAGGTGTGGACCAGGCTGTAGAGAACTGAGGGAAAGTGAATAGTTGCTAAGGTGACAAGGCTAGAAACAAAACGAAACACGAGAGCTAAACCATACGATAAATCCAGAGGGGAAAACATGAGGGAAGCTAGACCGTAACATAACCAAAGGAACCTGACTACAAAAATAAAACTATAAATAACAAAACTCTGGGAAAACAGAACAAAGTAAAACTATGAACGAAGATAATAAACCAAAAGAAACATAAGAACCTAGAATAATCATTAACTAAAGCAAACTAAGAAGCTAAAGGGAATAGAAGAAACACCAAAACCTAATAATTAACAAAGAACCCATAAAGGAACCCTGACTGTAAATAAACAAAACCTAAACCACAGAAAGGGAAGCAGGACGAGGAGGAACAGAGAAAATAAACTAGTAAACAAAGAGCGCAGGTAAACAAATACCAAAACATAAATAAACACAGAGATACTAAATTGTAAACTAAACTAGAAACTACAAGGAAGACAAGGGAACTAAAAAAATAACAAACATAATAATAGTCATAATCATAAGAAAACCATAACATGTAATAGAAAAGAAACCACTAAAGGAACTAGGAGCGAAGGGAGAGAAAACAACAAACACTAGGAGGCAGGAAATAAACAAACAACCATGACTACAAAACCAAACTAAAGTCAAAACATAAAACCACAACAAAGTCCAAAGATGTCGCCTCACGACACCCATAGTGGAAACTCTGTAGGTTTTGTTGAGACCAGAACACAGAGGCACATATCCCACTGAGAGAGAACTTAACACTTGCTTTGCTTTTAGGTCCAAAGGAGAAAATGACACTTTTCACATTTTGTGTCCATGTTATCCACTCCTGCTTGCTGAATCCTTCAGCTGGAACTCCCTATAAGTCCACATTTCATGATTTGGTGTTGTTTTGTGTTGGAGAGACCCTTCCTGGTCTTCCTCAGGCTCTTGTGTTGAAGTCATCTCTTTGTGAAACAACCCTCAGAGTGTTCTGCTGAACATATCTCACTGTTTTGCTGAATGTTAGCATTTCAGTGATTTTTTACTTTTTTTTTTAACCTTATTTGTAAACCTAGATGTTGCCCTCTTTTGTTCCCCTGAAAGCACTCTGCAGATTAATACTCCCACACTGACGTTAAAATTACTTTCTCAGGGTAGAGTAGTGCAGCCTGCGTCAAGGAAGGATTAACAGAGCGAGTTTGATACATCATCTGTAGGAAAACATGGATGCAGCTTGATTTACTGCTGCTTGGGTAACGGAGAAAAAATTAGTGCACACTATAGACTGTAAATTTCAGGCTCTGCTCACCTAGGAGGTGATACATCAAATGTGTTTTTACAGCTACACTGACAGAGCTAAAAAAAAAACTGTCTTCTTTCCTCTTTTATTTTGTAAGAATTAATCAGTAAGAATAAAAGTAGCTGTGTGTGGCCATCAGGAAACATTAAACAGAAGAGCTGTGGAGAGAGCTGCAGGCATAGCCACAGGCTGAGCAGCAAGCTGAACTGTGGAGCAAGCTGCAGACTGAGCTTTAGGCTGAGCTTTAGACTGAGCTTTAGGCTGAGCTGCAGACTGAGCTTTAGGCTGAGCTGCAGACTGAGCTTTAGACTGAGCTGCAGACTGAGCTTTAGGTTGAGCTGCAGACTAAGCTTTAGGCTGAGCTGCAGACTAAGCTTTAGGCTGAGCTGCAGACTAAGCTTTAGGCTGAGCTTTAGACTGAACTGCAGACTAAGCTTTAGGCTGAACTGCAGACTGAGCTTTAGGTTGAGCTGCAGACTAAGCTTTAGGCTGAGCTGCAGACTAAGCTTTAGGCTGAACTGCAGACTGAGCTTTAGGCTGAGCTGCAGACTAAGCTTTAGGCTGAACTGCAGACTGAGCTTTAGGTTGAGCTGCAGACTAAGCTTTAGGCTGAGCTGCAGACTAAGCTTTAGGCTGAGCTGCAGACTAAGCTTTAGGCTGAGCTGCAGACTAAGCTTTAGACTGAGCTTTAGACTGAACTGCAGACTAAGCTTTAGGCTGAACTGCAGACTGAGCTTTAGGTTGAGCTGCAGACTAAGCTTTAGGCTGAGCTGCAGACTAAGCTTTAGGCTGAACTGCAGACTGAGCTTTAGGCTGAGCTGCAGACTGAGCTTTAGGCTGAGCTTTAGACTGAGCTTTAGGCTGAGCTGCAGACTGAGCTTTAGGCTGAACTGCAGACTGAGCTTTAGGCTGAGCTGCAGACTGAGCTTTAGACTGAGCTGCAGACTAAGCTTTAGGCTGAACTGCAGACTGAGCTTTAGGCTGAGCTGCAGACTGATCTTTAGACTGAGCTGCAGACTAAGCTTTAGGCTGAACTGCAGACTGAGCTTTAGGCTGAGCTGCAGACTAAGCTTTAGGCTGAACTGCAGACTGAGCTTTAGGCTGAGCTGCAGACTGAGCTTTAGACTGAGCTGCAGACTAAGCTTTAGGCTGAACTGCAGACTGAGCTTTAGGCTGAGCTGCAGACTGAGCTTTAGACTGAACTGCAGACTAAGCTTTAGGCTGAACTGCAGACTGAGCTTTAGGCTGAGCTGCAGACTGAGCTTTAGGCTGAGCTGCAGACTGAGCTTTAGGCTGAACTGCAGACTGAACTTTAGGCTGAGCTGCAGACTGAGCTTTAGACTGAACTGCAGACTGAGCTTTAGGCTGAGCTTTAGACTGAGCTGCAGACTGAGCTTTAGGCTGAGCTGCAGACTGAGCTTTAGACTGAGCTTTAGACTGAGCTGCAGACTAAGCTTTAGACTGAGCTTTAGACTGAGCTTTAGACTGAGCTGCAGACTGAGCTTTAGACTGAGCTTTAGACTGAGCTTTAGACTGAGCTTTAGACTGAGCTTTAGACTGAGCTGCAGACTGAGCTTTAGGCTGAGCTTTAGACTGAGCTTTAGACTGAGCTGCAGACTGAGCTTTAGGCTGAGCTTTAGACTGAGCTTTAGACTGAGCTGCAGACTGAGCTTTAGGCTGAGCTGCAGACTGAGCTTTAGGCTGAGCTGCAGACTGAGCTTTAGACTGAGCTTTAGGCTGAGCTGCAGACTGAGCTTTAGACTGAGCTTTAGACTGAGCTTTAGACTGAGCTGCAGACTGAGCTGCAGACTGAGCTTTAGACTGAGCTGCAGACTGAGCTTTAGACTGAGCTTTAGACTGAGCTGCAGACTAAGCTTTAGACTGAGCTTTAGACTGAGCTTTAGACTGAGCTGCAGACTGAGCTGCAGACTGAGCTTTAGGCTGAGCTTCAGACTGAGCTTTAGACTGAGCTGCAGACTGAGCTTTAGACTGAGCTTTAGACTGAGCTTTAGACTGAGCTGCAGACTGAGCTTTAGACTGAGCTTTAGACTGAGCTGCAGACTAAGCTTTAGACTGATCTTTAGGCTGAGCTGCAGACTGAGCTTTAGGCTGAGCAGCAGACTGCTCTTTAGGCTAAGCTGCAGACTGAGCTGCAAACTGAGCTGCAGACTGAGCTGCAGACTGAGCTTTAGGCTGAGCTGCAGACTCAGTTGCAGACTAAGCTTTAGGCTGAGCTGCAGACTGAGCTTTAGACTGAACTGCAGACTAAGCTTTAGGCTGAACTGCAGACTGAGCTTTAGGCCGAGCTGCAGACTGAGCTTTAGGCTGAGCTGCAGACTGAGCTTTAGGCTGAACTGCAGACTGAACTTTAGGCTGAGCTGCAGACTGAGCTTTAGACTGAACTGCAGACTGAGCTTTAGGCTGAGCTTTAGACTGAGCTGCAGACTGAGCTTTAGACTGAGCTTTAGACTGAGCTGCAGACTAAGCTTTAGACTGAGCTTTAGACTGAGCTTTAGACTGAGCTCTAGACTGAGCTGCAGACTGAGCTTTAGACTGAGCTTTAGACTGAGCTTTAGACTGAGCTTTAGACTGAGCTTTAGACTGAGCTTTAGACTGAGCTTTAGACTGAGCTTTAGACTGAGCTGCAGACTGAGCTGCAGACTGAGCTTTAGACTGAGCTGCAGACTAAGCTTTAGACTGATCTTTAGGCTGAGCTGCAGACTGAGCTTTAGGCTGAGCAGCAGACTGCTCTTTAGGCTAAGCTGCAGACTGAGCTGCAAACTGAGCTGCAGACTCAGTTGCAGACTGAGCTTTAGGCTGAGCTGCAAACTGACCTGCAAGCTGGGCTGCAGACTGAACTGCAAGTTGAGCTGCAAGCTTGGATGTCCTCTTAGCTATAGAATAGCTGAAATTACTGAGACGTTTGGCTGTTGTTCACCATTTTAAGGAAATCAATCACATTTCTGAATCAAATTGTACTGTATACATATACAGCATTAGAACATCATATATATGGATATAATTTTATCAGCCCTAAAGTCAGCAAACCGAGCTGATCTGTTAATTCCAAGCTTCATCATGTCGTTGCTCCTGATAACACATTGGAAACATATTGGTGAACATAACACCTGTGTTCGCAGCTGATGTGAAATAAGCTGCTGCATCTCAGCACCTCCTCCTGCTTCCGCCTTTCACTGCAAATCAAATTTACACATGCAGCAACAGCCAGACTACCGTTCTGGCAGCTCTGCAGAGAAAACTGTCAGACCAAAAGGGAAAAGTGTCGATGATTTTTCTGCCAAATTAGTCCGTTGTCTCAGGAATGCCTTTCAGCGGTGTGAGCCATACCTTTTCCTGTGTATGTCTAACAGGAACGTATTGCTGTGAAAAACATAAAGAACATATTTCTGATGCGGCATTATTGTCAATAGAATTACTGTGGCATGTTTCTGTTGACAGGGATGAAATGTTTATTGCTTTTACTGGTTAATTTGGTTGTCACTGGTGTTTTAAAATAAAATGATCACAGCATTAAATAACCCAGGTCAGATGGAGGTAGAAGTCTGTCTCCATAAAGCAACAGAGCTGAGTTTTGTTTCTGGATTTTTTTAATAGCGCGAGGTGGATGAGGAAGTTGTGGTTGGAAATGTCCTCTGTCAGGTTTGCTGATCTCTGGTGGTTGCTGTTGAGAGAGAAAAAATATTTACCTTACATGCAAAAAGCTAGGCCTGGAGCTAAAAAGACACCAAGAATTACGCTGAACGTGGTGGTGGCAGCATCATGATGGGGGGATGCTTGTCTTTAGCAGAAGCACAGAAGCTGGAGGGAGGAAGAGCTGTTAAATATATCAAATTGGACTGCTGGGACGCAATGTTTGGTAAGATACTCTATTTAAACAGTATGCATTCACGCTCTGCCAATCAATAATATATTTGGCCGGTTATATGGACTCTAACCAATTTTATTCTCCACACCTGATCCATACTATTAGTGGCTGAGATGCTGAATCTCACAAAAGATGATGGACATATCGAGTAATAGTCAGGAAATATAAGGTAATAATACTAAATATTGTTGGTGCAATTTTCAGAAATCGCACTGTATACATAGTATTATATATTTTACTGATTTCCTGCAGCCTTAATTACAGTTGATGATGCGATGGGTGGATCTAAATGAAGCAGAATTCTGATAGAAAACAACTTTCAGATTTTTATTTCTAAAATATGTTAAAGGGTAAAGGGTTAGGTGTATGAATGAGTGTGTGCATGGTTGTTTGAGTGTTGCCCTGCGATGGACTGGCGATCTGTCCAGGGTGACCCTGCCTCTCGCCCATAGACTGCTGGAGATAGGCACCAGCTCCCCCACGACCCACTATGGAATAAGCGGTAGAAAATGACTGACTGACTGATTTTAAAGGGTTTATTTTCCTTCCACCTCACAACTCTGGACTACTTTTTGTTGGTATGTCACATAAAATCCTGGTAAAAATCTTGATGTGGCAGTGAAAATATTTGTTCATACCCCTTTAATTTTGTTCTTACATTTTGCCACTGAAAACCAAAACTTTGATGTATTTTAATGGAATATTATGTAATATACCAAATCAAAGTAGTCTAACAGCGTAGACTCGGAGGATCAATAAAGTATTTTTGAATTGAATTGAATTTGAATTGAATAATTGTGAAGGGAACCTTCTTCCAGGTTTGCTGTTTGCCCCTCATCGATCAAACTGCAGAGGAGACTTTTTCCTGCTTTCTGTAAATGTTTGAAACATTTCTCAACGCTTTCAGTTTTGTAGATCACATAACTAATAGTTCTTATGTGAACAGATTCTCCCACCAGAGCTGTGGATCTTTGCAGCTCTTCTAGAGTTACCATGGACATCTCTGCTGCTTCTCTGATTAATGCTCTCCTTGCCAAGTATGTCAGTTTAGGTAGAGCTCCATGTCTTGGTAGGTCTGCAGTTGGTCCAACCTCTCTCCATGTTCAGATGATGGATTGAACAGAGCTCTGTAAGATGTTCAAGCTTGGAATGTTGTTTTAGGACCTAACCCTGTCGTAAACATCTTCACAACTTTCTCTATCACACTTTTCTAAAGAATGTTAAAAAACACTTCTGATCTTCTTTTCACTTCACAGTCATGTGCTACTTTGTGTCGGTTGCATAAGTTTGTAACACTGAGGTCACGCAAACAGGTATAAGGGGTATTAATACTTTTGCAGTGGACTGCATGCATAATCTGTGCTTATGAGTCGCCTTTTTAAAGGAGTCTTGAATGTTTGTCATAGGTGCTGCTTTTACCAAAGACAGGTAGGAAACTATTGAGCTGTAATGACGCCGATAAGGGTGGATGTAAAACATTGTAAAGCATCTGATGATCTGCGTGTAGTTTGGCTGGAACATTTTGTTTTATTGCTCCTAATTACTGAAACCCAATACTGTCTAAAGCTTGTACTGACATGAGCTCCCTTGCTCTTTATGTCGCTGAACCTGACTCTGTTCAGAGGTGATTAGGGTGCCATTGAGTTTTTGCAGCTTCATGATTACATAGTGAAAAACTAACTTAAAATGTTTGTTTGCTCTGATGCCATAAATGCTGACAGCTTGTCTGCAAACAGAACTCAATGAGCTTTAGTTAGTTTTTCAACAAAGTCTGTCTGCAAACATCACAAGGTGATGAATTATTATTTGAGGCCATCCATGTCATGTTGAATTTAAACTGCAGTGCCCTCAGACACAGGCGCTGTCCGTGGAACGTGCTGGTGAGAGTGCCAGCAGATAACCGGGCGTGTGAAGCTCAGTTAATCATTCACTGTCCTCTCCTGCACCTCTGAGCCGTGGAATAAATCCCTTCATTTGGCAGTGTAGAGTTTTTCTGCAGAGAGCAGCGCTTGTAGAGTTAGGTTTTTGCTCTGGTACTCTTAGCTGGCTGCTCCCTTCACAGGTTTTTATACACCTGTAATCAGATACTAATAGCAGGTTTAGCAGAGGTGGCTCCGAGAGCCTCTATGTCTGGTGATGCTGCTGCATCTTCTCTGGAAATCATCAATAAAACATGTGTACAGTCATTGTGCAGAAGGGACACTGATAGAGCTGAAATATTTATTAAATAGACACTCAGTGGGTGTTTGCACCGCACCTTGAGGCAGATCTGGAGTCCACACTAACGATCCTGTAGGTACACTTTAGGTGTTTATACACCCATTTACACCTTATTTGTTCACTGACATGATGAGTATGAGGGCCATTGTAGATAAAAGAAAAAAAAAACAATGTGGTCACAGAGGACTAAATTTCCACCAAAATATGTAGAAATTTTAATTCAAGATTGTCTGTCATTGCGAAGTCAGAAATTTAATGGAAATGTTCAGAATCACCATAAACATCTCAAACAGGATCCGGATCCTGAGACAGTTATGAAAAAGCTGCATTGGGACATTTTGATACAGGAAAAGAATCCGGATTTTCAACCTGTACTCTGGAAAATATCTAGAGTAAACTTACCATTTCAATCAGTATTTTTTTTTTTTTTTTACAAATATCTGACTTTTAAGCTTAATAAAGTTCTGAGTTTTTTAAGCAAATATCTGACTTTCAGTGTCAGAGAATATCTTAGTTTTCATATTGTAAATTTTACCCTTTAATTTTGGAAACATTTTTTCTCATAAAAATGTGAAATTACTCAAGAAATGGGGAAATTTACTCCTGCATGGCCACATTACTATTTTTTTTACTCCGTCGTATTACTCAAACCTGCAATATGAAATTATTAAAGTTTGGACTTTAATGCCTTATTTTTAATGGATAAATTATTTCGTGAATTATTTCTAGCCCCTCTCTATTATTGATGCACACATTCCAGCCAGTGAGGTGGTGCTAATACATAAAAAAGTTTATGTGCCAGTTGCAGAGAAGATGCACAGGATTTATTGAGTACCTGCAGTATTTCAGGTCCATAGTATCACCTCATGTTGCTTTGAGAAGGGAGACACCAAACTAACGGTTTGGCGCTTGTTCTCAGCCAGAAGAAGTAAGTCTATGCCTGACGTGACTGTTTAGGTTCACCTGATTCAGAGGTCTAACCAAAGGTTATTTGAATGGATAAATCATGTTTATGTAGCAACTGCTTCTGTTTAGATTAGTTTAGGTGATTTTAATATTGTCCCAGCATTAGAAATAGTTTTATTAAATTGCACTAAACTCAACCATGAAAGGTTTTTAAAGGTAAACTCCAACTGTGTGTCTTTAAAATCCTGAACACTCACAGTGAATTTAACATCCATTTAGTAACACAGTCATTTGTGAAGTGAGATGATGGACTAATTTGGCACATCTCTGTGAAAGCCAGCAGTACCGAACTTAAGCAAATCTGAAACTGAAAATATTCAAGAGCGCCACCGCAGCTATCAGCAGCTACCAGCAGCTACCCGCAGCTACTCGCAGCAACCAGCAGCTAACTGCAGCTGCTCGGAGCAACCAGCAGCTATTCACAGCTACCAGCAGCTACATGCAGTTATCAGCAGCTACCAGCAGCTACTCGCAGCAACCAGCAGCAACCCGCAGCTACCTGCAGCTACTTGCAGCTACTCGCAGCAACCAGCAGCTATTCGCAGCTACCAGCAACTACCAGCAGCTACCAACAGCTACCTGCAGCAACCCGCAGCAATCAGCAGCTACCTGCAGCTACTCACAGCAACCCGCAGCTACCTGCAGCTACCTGCAGCAACCAGCAGCTATTCGCAGCTACCTGCAGCTACCCGTTGCTACCCACAGTTATTCGCAGCTCCCAGCAGCTACCTGCAGCCAACTGCAGCTACCCACAGTTATTCGCAGCAACCAGCAGCGACCTGCAGCTACCCTAACTCATAACTCCATATACAGGTCCTTCTCAAAAAATTAGCATATTGTGATAAAGTTCATTATTTTCCATAATGTCATGATGAAAATTTAACATTCATATATTTTAGATTCATTGCACACTAACTGAAATATTTCAGGTCTTTTATTGTCTTAATACGGATGATTTTGGCATACAGCTCATGAAAACCCAAAATTCCTATCTCACAAAATTAGCATATCATTAAAAGGGTCTCTAAACGAGCTATGAACCTAATCATCTGAATCAACGAGTTAACTCTAAACACCTGCAAAAGATTCCTGAGGCCTTTAAAACTCCCAGCCTGGTTCATCACTCAAAACCCCAATCATGGGTAAGACTGCCGACCTGACTGCTGTTCAGAAGGCCACTATTGACACCCTCAAGCAAGAGGGTAAGACACAGAAAGACATTTCTGAATGAATAGGCTGTTCCCAGAGTGCTGTATCAAGGCACCTCAGTGGGAAGTCTGTGGGAAGGAAAAAGTGTGGCAGAAAACGCTGCACAACGAGAAGAGGTGACCGGACCCTGAGGAAGATTGTGGAGAAGGGCCGATTCCAGACCTTGGGGGACCTGCGGAAGCAGTGGACTGAGTCTGGAGTAGAAACATCCAGAGCCACCGTGCACAGGCGTGTGCAGGAAATGGGCTACAGGTGCCGCATTCCCCAGGTCAAGCCACTTTTGAACCAGGAACAGCGGCAGAAGCGCCTGACCTGGGCTACAGAGAAGCAGCACTGGACTGTTGCTCAGTGGTCCAAAGTACTTTTTTCAGATGAAAGCAAATTCTGCATGTCATTCGGAAATCAAGGTGCCAGAGTCTGGAGGAAGACTGGGGAGAAGGAAATGCCAAAATGCCAGAAGTCCAGTGTCAAGTACCCACAGTCAGTGATGGTCTGGGGTGCCGTGTCAGCTGCTGGTGTTGGTCCACTGTGTTTTATCAAGGGCAGGGTCAATGCAGCTAGCTATCAGGAGATTTTGGAGCACTTCATGCTTCCATCTGCTGAAAAGCTTTATGGAGATGAAGATTTCATTTTTCAGCACGACCTGGCACCTGCTCACAGTGCCAAAACCACTGGTAAATGGTTTACTGACCATGGTATAACTGTGCTCAATTGGCCTGCCAACTCTCCTGACCTGAACCCCATAGAGAATCTGTGGGATATTGTGAAGAGAACGTTGAGAGACTCAAGACCCAACACTCTGGATGAGCTAAAGGCCGCTATCGAAGCATCCTGGGCCTCCATAAGACCTCAGCAGTGCCACAGGCTGATTGCCTCCATGCCACGCCGCATTGAAGCAGTCATTTCTGCTAAAGGATTCCCGACCAAGTATTGAGTGCATAACTGTACATGATTATTTGAAGGTTGACGTTTTTTGTATTAAAAACACTTTTCTTTTATTGGTCGGATGAAATATGCTAATTTTCTGAGACAGGAATTTTGGGTTTTCATGAGCTGTATGCCAAAATCATCCGTATTAAGACAATAAAAGACCTGAAATATTTCAGTTAGTGTGCAATGAATCTAAAATATATGAATGTTAAATTTTCATCATTACATTATAGAAAATAATGAACTTTATCACAATATGCTAATATTTTGAGAAGGACCTGTTTCATCCAAATGTGCCCTTCTGTTCCTGTCAACTCCATCACCACCTGTACTACAATAAATATATATTGTTATTTATATTTTTACAACTTTTTTCTTAACATCATCACTGTTGCTGCTGTAATTATCATTCCTTTCTTTCTTGCTCTGTCCCATGTTTTGCCACTGTGATACGTAAAATTCCCCATCTTTATCTTATCTTGAAAAATAACCTGTACAGTAATGCAAATGCTAGAGGCTAAAAAAACACAGTCACTAGTTGCTATGGTGATTCCCCCATGTTTTAAAAAGTGGATGAGGGACAGCCATCAGCACTACTCTTTTCACTAAAATTGTAGGTTATTTCAAAAGTATTCTTAGGCCATGATTAGTGGAACCTTTTACTGGACACAAATGGTGAGTTTTCTGTGTCTACAATGTTTCCTTATAGATGGTATGACAGGTGAAAAAGACCTTCTAATTCTAGATTTTAAAGAAAAACTTGGATCTGCAATATACAATAATACTGTCCATCATACCTTAAAGACAGCGCCGGTCCCTAAGAAAATAAACATAAAAACAATGAACGATCTTATACCTGTGGCACTCACACGGCTGCCATGAAGTGTTTGGAAAAGTTGGTTTTAACATCAACACCATGGTCCCAGTGGAACCCTCTATCAGTTTGCCTACTGTTCTAACAGATCAGTGGACAACATGATTGCATTTGCACTTCACTCTGTCCTTCAACATCTGGACAGTAACAACACCTACGCACAGCTATTGTTCCTGGATTTACAGCTCTGCCTTCAACAGGATCAGGCTGCCGAAGCTGATCTCCAAGAAGGCTGAACTAGGAGTACCAACATCAACCTGTTACTGGATCCTGGACGTCCTCACAGACAGTGGTGAGGATTGTTGTGACTATGAATCTGAGAATATTATTTAATATTTAATATTAATATTTTAATATTTTATCAAATAATATTTTGATCTGTTAAAGGTTGTCCTGTGAATACCAGCCCAGTAAGGCGATGGTATTAGGACAAAATAGAAAGATGTGAGACGAGCTCTGACATTATTGAACAGCATAAACTCTGCACATATATGGAATGAATTCACACAATTTCTTAAAATACAAGAATTTATTAACAAAAATAAGTCAACTCAAAGTCAAACATATTTCAATCAACAAACTCTTTACTTTGCTAAAACAATCCAACTAAACTACCAAGCAGAATTAAAGAATAATGAAGACTAATGGGTTATGTGCAATAAAAACAAGTTGATTAAAGATGATTGAAACCATGACCTAAAGAGTGATGCAACATCACCATGCAATGTTATTTATGTTTGAGAACCAAGGATTATCTTGAAGAATCTGGAAATGAAGTTAAGTTAGTCTTGGAACCAACTTAGACAATAATCAGCAAATGTTTAGACAACCATTCACAATGCAAGATCAGATAAAATATTATTTTAATAAAATAATGTTTTAAAGAATGATTTGCTGAATAAAACCAACCTTCAGGATGACTAATTCTCAACAGTGTCTAATTAGCTGCCTTTATTTATTAAAATAATATTTAAAGAAATATTAAGGGAATATTTTGGAAAAGAGCCAAATCTTTCTGGAGAAATGGGGCTTAATGGTGTTTACTTCGTTATCAGATTTAGTAAAATAATGTTTAGGGACTATTATTCACTAGCTTGAAAACTAACAACCTTTCTGTTAAATATTCCCTAGCAGGCAAGCACGTGTTCTTAGCTGTTAGCAGTGAAAGCTAACAAAGAAGCTGATAGCTTAGCACCAGAATCAAACACACACCTTTAAAATACCGTTAATAAAAAGGTTAAAATGCGGACGGCGCGCTATGGCCGATCTTCGGTGTTTAAAATCACCCTTTAAATAAAGTTTGACTTAATTTAAAAAAAAAAACACAATCACAGAACTCAAACTGAGCACGTGCTGAGGAGATAATCTGCTAGCACTAAGATGGCTGAGTTTCAACACAAACAAAACCAAACTTCATAAAATGAAAAACGTTTAGATCATTTCATCCTAAATATCTTTCTATTACTCTGCCCAAACCTAACCTCGTATGAACCATGCTGAGGAGTTGTCTGGGCGACAATGAAGTTTGAAGAAAGCTCTGTGAACAAAGGGTTAGCTTCCAGCTAACCTCCGGAGCAGTGGCTGGGCGGCCGCTTTGTCCGCTGACCACACTGCACGTTACCACGGGATGCGGCTCCTGTTGTCGTCCTTTCAGACCGGGAAACCCCCATTAAGTATGCAGACAACACCATCATCTTTGACCTCATCAGAGGATGGGATGAGTCTGCATACAGGGACTTGGTTCACAGGATCGCTGTCTACAGAGAAGATGACCTTGCTCTCAACTTAGACAAAATGAAAGAACCCCCCCCTGCAGTCACTGACTATCAACAGGACAGAGGTGGAGTGAACTGACAGCCACAGGTTCCTCCGCCTTCACATTGCTGAAAGCCTCAGCTTGGAAAGAACCACTGTTGCCACAATAAAAAGAGCTCAGCAGGGGCTGCAATTCATCAGGCTGTTGAAGAAAGCCGGGCTTACATGTCTACCCCTCATTCAGGCCTACAAAGGACTCGTTGAAAACATCCTCACCAGCGGTTTCACAGCAAGGTACAGGAACACCAACAAGACTGAGAAGAGAAAGCTGCAACGGGTCGCCAAAACTGCAGAGAGGGTGATTGGTGCTGACCTTCCTTCCATGGATTCTATCCTCATACAGTGAAGTTGGAGAAATGCTCAGAGCATTCTCAGGATATACACCACCCTGCCCATGGAGTATTTCAGTGGGTGTACTCAGGCTATAACCTGAGACGCTGCAGGCCTGTGAACATCAGCACTCACAGGGTCCACTTCTACAACAGTTATTTCACAGCCACAGTCAGGGTTGTGGCACCGGATATTAAAGAGGGAAAATACCTCAAAACTAACAGTGTGCAGTTTCTATGAATTTGTTTCTGGTCAAATCCATCTCTCTGTGTACATTTCAGTTTTTATTAGTGATTTTTATCTCATGTAATGCTTTTATGTTTTATATTTATTTTTCCTTTCTGGCTCAAGGACACAAGCATTTCGATGTACCTGTTTTTTTTGGGTTTTTTATTGGAACACACGGCAAACAGTAGGCAGTTTAGCTACATTCACACTGTAGGTCTTGATGCTCAATTCCGATTTTTGTTTTGCGTGGATATTTAAACTACTAATTACATGCTGCGGTTATCAGATTTCAGTCTGGATGGTTCACGACCCCAAAGCGACCAGCATGTGCAGAAGGAGGATGAAGACGTTGCACAGTAGCACACGGTTTACAGATGTAATAATGGATGCCTGGTCTGTGTATCTGTGGAGCAGTGACTGCTGGTTCTGTAGAGAAGTCTGTGTGGACGCGTAGTCGGACCCAGGACATGTAAAAGTCGGATAAAAAGCTTCTCAATGCAGACACTTTAAAAACCATCAGATATCTATCTGATTTAGTACTATATATGGAAGTGGCACAATTCAGATTTTTTTGGGGGGCTGTCATGAAAAAGTCAGATTTGGGCAGCGTCTGCCTGGAGGGTGAACGTAGCGTAGTGATGGGTGGACCTCCTTCAGTTTCCAACCCACAGCTGATTTTTGCAATCAGCAGTACTTTCAAACAGTCAAAAAGTGCTGCAGTAAGCTTTCAGCTAGCTAACCAGCAGTGAGCAGCAACAGCTTTAGAAAGGGTATTGCTGTGTTACTTTAAGCAGCACACAGCTAAAAAAAAAAAAAAACTCTGGTCACTCTGGTGCTTTCTCTTGCATTCACTGGACTTTAAATCACAGGAACTGTGAAGAAAGGTTTTCTGAAACCGCAACGCTTTAAAACTTGGATAACAAAAACCGGCTCTTGCCTATTCTTAATGATAAAGCGAAAGCCCTCTCTACCAAAGTGTTATCATTGCTCTGTAAAAGAGCCTTTAGTAATACAGGTTTGACTTGAGAAAATAGTTTTAATTTCATGTAGAAATAATTTTTTTTAAATCCTCCATTTACAATGCTGCTGCAGCAGCTCAGTCTTCATGCAGCCATAAAGAATGAAGATGCTCCTCGTGGATTTTGGAGCTGTGTGGGAGTGCTGCAGGATTTTTCCTTTAAGCGTGACACATGAACATTTAAACGGAGCCATCTTTACCCACGTCTCCTCCCCCGAGGCTCCTTGCTGTATCTCAGAAAGCCTACTGGTGCATTACGGTGTGCTACTGTATGTTATTGAGAATCTCTCCCAGGACGCCATCAGCGCTGATTTAATTTCTTAGATGCCCCCCGAAGGCTTTTGCTCCTCCCACTGAGACAAAAATGAAAAGCCCATAAGCTGCGGCAGCTGTGGCGGCATCCGTGATGTTTCGGAAAAGATCAGCGCCGGTTGGCCATAAAGGGCATCAGCATGGAGACCGCCGGTGCACTCATTAGGGGGAAATGCCAGTGATGTGAATGTTTTTAACAAGGCCTCATTAAAAGCGGTAAGCCAGGAAGAGGCTTGTCAACAGCTACATGGAAAATAATTAACCCTCCTGTTGTCCTCATTTTCTGTATACACCCTGTGTCCTCCGGGTCAAAATGACCCGTCTTCACTAAACCCCAATATAAGCAGCTTAATTGAATTTTAAACACCAAATTTCATCTTGCATATTGTCATTGAGCTCAAAATGTGTGAATACTTGAGTTTTCCCTCTTCACTTGAATTTCTATAGCTTAAGCTTATTTGTTTTCTCCAGTGAACAATTTAAGACAATGTACAATACAAAAATATGAAAAATAACATAACCCTTTCAACTAATTAGCACATGTAGGGCAGTATACAAGTGCACAGACCTTGCAGATATATTTCTTACACCTGCAGCACACACTACGTGTTTTACAGTCCTTCTTTTGAGGGCAGAACTGACATCTCTTCCTCTTACTTGCCCTAGCTGGGAAAGTGGCTGTGGTAGATGGATCCTCAGGTTGATCAGGAGCTCCTGCACTTTGAATAGCTTTCACAACTGCTGCTGAGGGTTATGTGCGGGGGACATGCTTCCTTCTTTCAATGAGTGGAGTTGCAAGTGCCTTTCCTAGCTGCTCCAGGAACAACCTCTTCTTGTTCTGCTTATGAGACATCCAGGTTGGGTTGATCTCTCTCCAAATCACAAAGGCATTGTAGGAGGAAACATCAATGATGTTGTGGAAGATGACCAGGGGCCAGCGGGCAGTCATTCTTCTGCAGCTATATGTTCCAATCACCTTATCCAGGTTGTCCACACCTCCTTTGTTGTGGTTGTAGTCTAGGATGATGATTGGCTTCCTGTCCTCACGATCGCTAATGTCACCGTCTGTGTGCAGTTTGCTCAGAAGAACTACATTCTTGTTTTTCTTTGGGAGGTAGGAAACTAGAGTGGTGTTGGGCGTGAAGGCAAACTTTGAGGAGAAGACCTCTCTCTCCTTTGACGCAAGCAGTGCAGGTGGGAGCTCAGGCTTATTCTTTTGAACTGTACCAACCATGGTGATCTTCCTCTTCAGGAGCTGCTGTCAGAGTTCATAAGAGGTGAAGAAATTGTCACAAGTCACATTGTGACCCCTCAGTCCCTCTGTCACATCAAGCACAACTCGCAACCCCTGGTTCTTCTCTGGGCACCCATTGGTCGGCTTCCCAGTATAGACTTGCATTTTCCAAGCATAGCTTGATTTGGCATCGCAAGCCACCCATGACTTGATCCCATATTTTGCTGGCTTGCTGGGCATATACTGCCGGAAAGGACCTTTGAAAAAAAGACATGAGCATCAGTGATTAGTATCAGTGTCACAGAAAACAGTCAAAGAAATCAATAGTGAAAATCACTTTTATTACAAATATGAAAACAGATTACCTCTAAATGGAACCAGTTGCTCATCAACTGTTACGTCAGGCCCTGGATTGTAGAGGTAGGGCAGCCGCTCCACCCACTTGTCCCATACGACTCTTATGGCTGCAAGTTTGTCTGTCACACGTCTTGCTGGTCTTGACTCACGGTCATCAAATCGTAGCAGTCTTGCGTAGGTGTGAAAGACTTTGAGTGGGATTGTGGCTCGGAAAATTGGCCTTCCACTCTCAGCATCCCATAGACTAGCTGCAGCCTCACCTTAGGACCTGTAAACACCTGCTAAGATTAGCAGCCCTAAGTAGGCCTGCAGGTCAATCTCATCCATCTTTTTCCAGCTGTCTCCATATTTGAGAAAACCCTCCAGATTTGTCATCCCCAGGATTATTTTTTCTATTGCTGGTGTGATAAACAGGTAGAATGTAGAGACAATATTATGGGCATGAGAAACGGCATACCTGGTGGGTCATGGGGTCATCTTTATGATGTTTTGTTCTGCATGCCTGCCGTGTTGGTCATATGCTTTTTGAAAGGAAAGTCTCTCTTTCAGCTTCAGGGTTTTCTTCTTCTTCTGAAGATGATTCATCATGCTCTGGGTTGTATTCCTCCCCATCTTCTTCTTCGGATACATCCTCCACTTCCTCTTCTGAATCAGAGTTGCCTTGCTGGACATCTGAGAAAATCAGCTCTACAGCGTCTTCAGCAGTATAACGCACACTCATGGCTTCAGCAAAGACAGAATTCGGGGTTCTGTTATCTGCAGCACCTTTATAACCTCTGGAAATAAACAGGTGGTCTTCTGAAGCCTGCGAGAACACCACCTGATTTGCCTTGTTTACTTCTGCTACTGATTGATCTGAGACACATCTAAAACATTGTAACATTCTGTGGTTTGTAAATAACTCTGTGACCTTGATTTCAACTCTATTTGTCTCACGGGTCATTTTGACCCGAAGACCACCTTTGTACCTTTTTTTGAACAGCTTATATGGAAATGTGAATAAAAGCAACATTTCACTTTTTCTATTGTTGGGGCCAATCTAGGAAAAGTCATAAAATTTCAAGTTAAAAAAATTAGCATTTAGTGGATTTTTTGGGGGGTTTTAACACAGTGGCGGGTCATTTTGACCCGAGGACAACAGGAGGGGAAGGAAGGGTTAATAATAGTAATTATTATGGTGCTGCTTTGAATTCAAACCAAGCTTGAATAGTGATATACTGCATGACAGAATATAACAGCATACATTCGAGAGCTATACAGGTAATTTTTATAGATAATATAAAATTATTTGCTTTATATTTGAATGAATATATAAATTAGACCCTAAACATGAATAACTCAGCTCCAGTTTATATAACACTCTAAATAACGATATATATTCAGGAAATGTAATAAAAATGGGGAAAAAGCATAAATGACTGACCACATTCTTTATATTTAGTCTGTCTGTTGTGTGAGTGGAATAGAAATAACCTTTTTGTCCCTCAGTGGGGAAAATGTGCCAATAATAATAACTTACCACTTTGTTTTGGTTCTCAAACCTTATCTAAGAGAATGCAACACATTTGGAATAATATCCATGCCCATGCCCCTGCCCCTGCGGTAAGATGTAAAATGAACTTTCAATTAAGCTTCAGTCTAATGTCAAAATGTATATTTTTCAACACAATCTTTATTTCAAATGTTTATTCAGTCATGTTACCTATAAGGGAATATTAGTACCACAATTATTGACACCTTCATTAAACTGAAACCTGGAACAAATGACTGCCCACTGTGATGCACGGTAGAGGATCTATGATACTATGGGCCTATATCCCCTCAAAGGTCATGGGAACCTTGTCAGAGTTCATGGCATCATGAACTGTTTGAAATACCAGGACATTTTAGCTAAAAACGAAGTGATTTCTGCCAGAAACTGAAAACAGGTCATCATTGGGACTTTTAGCAGAATAATGATCTAAAACATGGCAAATCAACACAGAAATGGTTTCACCAAATACAAAATCAACTGGCTTCCATGGTAGCCTCAACCTCCAGACATAAATCCAACAGAAAACCTGCAGGCTAAACTCTTTTTGTAGCATATTAGGTTAGTTTTTAGTATAACAGTCACTATTTTACAATAATTTTACAAACCACGGACCCCCTGCAGGATCAAGCTGGAATTGATCCTGCAACCTCTCAGTGACATTGACTCTGACCACAGCTTTCCAATGTTGCCTTTAGAGTTTGACTCACAGTGAGACTGAGGGGATCTCCCTGATGTCACAGGTCATCTGCTCTCATAGGCTCCACGGTTTTATGTGTGTGTGTGTGTGTGTGTGTGTGTGCATGCATGGTTGTTTGCCCTATGTGTCTGTTGCCCTGTGATGGACTGGCGACCTGTCCAGGGTGGACCCTCACCAAATGATAACATTAGCTCCTGCAAAGGTTACCGAAGCCTGTTAATCAGCTGTTCATTTAAGTCAGGTGTGTTGTAGACGGAGAACACCTAAAGCATGCAGGACAGCAGGCCCTGAGGACCAGGGTCGGGAAACACGTCTAAGTGGGAGAGTTTTACTGGATGTGTGTTGTATAAGCACAACACATCTTGTACTTGATACATGAAAACTGCGGTAAGAATAATAACCTTCGTGTAAATTGCTTTGGTTCATCTCCGTCCACTGCTCCTAAACGCCAACTTCCTTTTAAATTCATGCAATCCACAGTCATTTTCTAAATGGAGTCTGGGATGAGAAACTCCAAGAGACTTTATGTCCTGTTTATGGCTAACTGCTATCCATAGTGGCGCGGGTTGTACCCTTAGCACATAGAGCCCTTTGCATACCAGCTGCTATTGGCATTATTCTGGTCCTTAAACTAACGACTGACAGGCCGGTACATTGGCTCATCTTGGGTTTGGAACCAGCTGATCCTCAATTTCAAGCTTATTTCTTGGCATTATTACAAAAAGATAAATTATTGCATTTTTATTTGCTGAAAAAATGTCCCACAGACCCAAACACCAATATTTGAACACTCCATATTTCACAGCAAAGCAAGTTAAGATGAATCAAAACAAACAAAGAAGACAAAGCAAACAAAGCAAAAAGATATTCAACATGAGCTTCAGCTTTGTTCATTATAAAGTTTTGAATCAAATCATTACCCTTCATCAGAGCACCTGTAGAACCATCTGTGTTCTGTAGAAAACACCAAAACAGCCCAAACCTGACCTGTAACACCACATGGTCCTACTACTCTACCAATGCAAATGCCAGCTTATCTAAAATATTCTTCATTTTTGCATGAGTCTGTAGCTTCACATTGAGTCTTCTCTAATGTAGAACTCCTGACAGCTGAACCCAAGGTGGTGCTAAACATGCAGTTCACTTTGACTTGCAGTAGGTTCGTTAGCCCTGCTGTTTTATGAAGTGTTAACTATATTGAGCTATCTTTTCTCCTCTTTATGGCTGATTCTATGATAGAAACATCCACAGAAATGGTCCCAGTCTGTGAAAATGTAATTTCTTAGAATTTCCCCAGCTGGTCGTAACAAACGTTAGCTCTCAGCCACATGGTTATTGACACCCAACACATCCTGTATCCTCATGAGGTGCACACTCAACACACATGAGCACCAATGTAAGTCT
This sequence comes from Girardinichthys multiradiatus, assembly GCF_021462225.1. Classification (NCBI taxonomy): domain Eukaryota; kingdom Metazoa; phylum Chordata; class Actinopteri; order Cyprinodontiformes; family Goodeidae; genus Girardinichthys; species Girardinichthys multiradiatus. The sequence continues at coordinate 43,668,714 of NC_061799.1, forward strand.
CCAGATGAATTATTTACATTTTTATATGGTTCGGCTCTGCCCTGCTTTATAATGCCACACTGGGCAACTGCTCCTCGGGCCAATATCAACAACTGCCACTGTGTGGGAGTTTACACGTAGTCTACTTCAGTGCCCTCTGTGGGAAAAACCAGCTGCAAAACAGACCACAGTAACACAGTCGAATAAAATTATTTACATTCATTACTACAGCATATTGTATGCTAATTACCTGATCACAATCAACTATTTTCAGGCAATATTCTTACATAAAATCAGTGCTTGAAGCATTGTATATTGAAACATTAACAGCGTTATGATGAATAATGAATATTTTAGTAAGACATCTACTTGTAGTAGATCCAAAAAGCTAAGATGACGCACTAAAGAGGCTGAGGAGGGGAAACAGGGGACCTCCTTACATTATTATCTGTAAGAAGCCATCATGGAGGGGGGGGCTCTCCCTTATGTGACAGTTGAAATACTGAGGGAGCAACTTTATTAGCAGACCAACACACTTCAACTTGTGGCCTTCAGGGTCATCACTGTTGGAGTCATCCATTTTGGTCGCGCATTTTGACATGTGCAGCTCAAGAAATGTCACTGCTCTGACGTCACCCGGGATTGTAAAACCCGCAGGAAATAAAGTTTCATGGCCATTTCCAGCGTGTCTCACGGGACGACGCATCAGAGGCACACATCTGGAGAGACAAAAGCTTGCAGGCGAACGTTTGCTCCACAAGGCCATTCCTGGAAGAGCTTGAAAGCTGGAAATCTGTCTGATACAAGAACGCCAGAAGATTCATACGCCGATCGAAGACCACGTCGACACCCGGCGCAGGTTAAAACCCACAGATGTTTCATGTCCAAGGAGATGAGTTTCCTCCTTGGTGATTCAGCCGACTAAAGGTTCTTCATATTTTCGCCTCCTGGACAGATGAGAAGTTTACCGTATTTTCCTTGAGGTCAGACCTGACCCATCGTCAACAAGAGAAGAGATGAAATCAATGTAAAAGTAATTTCATTCTTTTCATATTAAACTGGATAGGTACATTTAGAGGTCTGGGCATGATGAGGCACAGTGAAAGTGATTTAGAATCACCAGTAGTTAATCTCAGGTATTAACTTGATGCATGCAATACTGATTGAAGTGTTTTATGCTGAGCTGTGTTTTGATTTGCTGCGTAAGCGCTGCTGAATCGTGCGTGGTTCATGTTTTTGTCCAGCTGATCCCAAATCAGCCAGGAGTTAGAAGTTGGACTTTTAAAAGTTTTTAATTTAAAGGCACTGCGGTCTGGGCCTCGCCTGACCATTCCTTTGTTCCAGTTTTATTGATGGAGTTTTTCTACTGAGTTCCCGCCTCAGAGTTTATGACTCTTTGTTCGTGATTTGGGGCGATCAGCTGCTAGAGACCAAAGGGCGTGGCCCCACCGTTTTATCAGCTGACCGCTGGAATGGAGACATCAACACACCAGGAAGACTTCTCTTTCCATTTAACCCAAATTGTACATTTTGTCCATAAAACTGCTGGTTTGATCTTCATTGAAAACTAAATGCGAATATATTTTTCTTTTATTATTATTGTTAGGTAGTCATTTTTATCCTCTTTGTGTAGAATAGTGTTTGTTAGTTAGGTGATGGTTTTTGGACCAGAATAATGGTATTTCAGGATTATTTGGCTTCAATAAATCTTCATATATATGATTAAGAATAGCATTTGTGTTTATTTCATGCAAGAGTGATTTATCTGTTTAAACAAGGTCGAAGTTCCCACACCTTCCGTGAAGCGGTTGAATAAACTCGCATGTGTAATTTATCAATTATTAATGATGAATAGCTAATTGTAATTATTAAAGAGCTTTGAGCCCATAATCACAACACCAAGAGGACATCTCTGATTTCTATTCGTAAGTCATGATTTTTGGTTAAGAAATAAAAGTTTCTTTCAAATTATGATTTTAAATTAAAATTCTTGATAAATATTAATCAATAATCATAATTTTTACATCACAAAACACCAAACAGTTTGTGTTTGAATTCAAAAGGATTTTACACAAAAAACTCTAATGAACCAATCACACGTTCACACATATAAACAAGCTGACCAGTCAGCATTTATGGGGATTGTGGTTGCTGACTGCTTGAACCAAATAGGCTCTGCACTGAACCCTTTTGAATTTAAAGAGGAAATCACCTCATATACGGTATGTAAAAGTATTTCATTCCTAAAGGTCCACAGCAAAATGCAGACAAGCTTAAATCATACATAGAAATGACATGAAACTCTAAAAAATCTTTTTTGTTTTTCCAAAGTAAATAACATTAACTAAACTAGAGCAATTAGCATAATATTAAAAGGTTATGTTCATAAAATCAATATTGGAAAATCAAATTAGGAACATAAGAGGAACATGGAGCCAATCACAGAAACTCATTAATAGACTTCATGCTTCATTCATGCTGCCATGAAATTTAACTATTTAGACCAAATATCCAGAAAGCCTCTTTGTTTTTCCTGATAAAGTTGACATTACTACCTCTTTGACTGGGCTTAAAAGCTTTAATGGCCATGAGGAATAAATGTGAGCTACGATGTTTTTCATTAAATGTCTGTTTTGGTCCATCGAACAGCTGGTAAACACACATATGGAGGAGCATTTAGGCACAGGATATTCATACGCCAACAGGGTTGCAGTGGTTTAATTACTTGCACTATTGAGGGGTTATTTATACAGAACAATATTAAATGTGTCACCAAACACAAAAATTGAAAAACTCTGACGTAAACTGAAGATTTGATGCCCAGATGTCTATGAAGAAAACTTCCCCTCTCTGGACTCAGAGGGACGTTTTGTTGATGAGTAAAAATACCACACAGAATCATTCTTTAAATACTTTTTCATTTTTATATTTCATGTTCAGCTGCAGATCCGGTCTCCGACACAAGGAGCAGACAGCTGGGAAAAACCCTCTAATAAAATGTCATCTTGCTCTCCATGAAGCTTCATGCTATTGAGAGCAGCAGAAATCAGAAAATCCCTCTTGATGCTCTATTTTTCCCACTTGAAATGTGCTCTTAGTGCAGCAGTTTTACTGCAGAGGAAAACACGAACAGAGCACTCGAGTGCTTCTTGCTCTGTGATGGAGGACAGCAAACTGTCTGTTTGAGGTTTTTATCTACTGTGATACGATTCTGCCTCGAGTCCAACAGTGGAAGCACTTCCTCCATCCTGAAAAAAATTAAATAAATCAGATACAGCCAGCAGGGGAGGAATGAAACCTTGTTTGATCAAAATAATTTGATCTGATTCATGCTAATCAGCCTGATGTGAACTGTACGAAAACATCCAGTCTATAACTTTAGATTGAGCAGATGTTTTGGGGTTTTTATGGGGATAAATAAAGTCCTTCTCCCATATGAAGGTGGTTGAACTCAGACATTAACTTGTTGTAAATAAAGTGTTTTAGCTTGTTGCTGTAGGGACCCCAGGCATGGGGACGACATAAGAACTTTTCTGGAACTTTCAAAATAAATCGCATTAACCTACTTCCAGCACAGCCAAAAACGGGGTAACAGTGGACTTCCCGTGATGTCACTGTCCGAATAAAAACCTCGCTTTTGCAACAAACTGACATCTTCACGTAGGTCCCCAGAAGAACTGGAAGGAGGGACACAGCGGTAATGTCTCTTTGCTGTCAAACAGACATAACTCTTCAAACTGGATCCAAGAGTGTCATAAGATCATCGGTCATATGCACGAAGTGAAGTACGAATGAATTGGTGTTTGTGTATCTGGTATTCATTCATGAATGAGGTAATTAAGGTACAAGCGTAGCTTGACTTTCTCTCTGAGGTCTACAGAAGCAAACTGTGTTCCAGAAAGTTCCCAGCAGAGACCCTGTCTCTACGACGCCGAGTGGAGCAGTTTTCCTGGTCTGAAGGAAGGACAAAGGGACCTCATCACCGTGGTTACAGCTGTAACATGCAGTTTGGCCGGCCGACACAACGCCTAAGTTGGTTCCAAGACTAACTTAACTTCATTTCCAGATCCTTCAAGATAATCCTTGGTTCTCAAACATAAATAACATTGCATGGTAATGTTGCATCACTCTTTTGGTCATAATTTTCAATCATCTTTAATCAACTTGTTTATATTGTACATAGCCCATTAATCTTCATTATTCTTTAATTCTGCTTGGTAGTTTAGTTGGATTGTTTTAGCATAGTAAAGAGTTTGACTTATTTTTGTTAATAACTTTTTGTATTTTAAGAAATTGTGTGAATTCATTCCATGTGTGTGTGCAGAGTTTTGCTGTTCAATAATGTCAGAGCTCGTCTCATCCCTTTCAATTTTGTCCTAATACCATCGCCTTATTGGGCTGGTATTCACAGGATAACCCTTAACAGACCGAAAGATTATTTAATAAAATATGAAATTATTAACATAAAATATTTAATAATATATTCATATTCATAATTATAACATTGCATTATTGTTGTTCATATGATTCACAATTTCTGACTTGATCTGCTTTACACTAATTGATAAAAGTGTCTTTTTGTCCCATTCTTCTAAACTTTTACTGATCTAGTCGGCTGTAATGTGTTCTGGGAAACTGTTACAGGCACACTTCTCATAATTTTTGTATTTTTACCCAGGCTGAAAATTCACTAAAAGGAACTGAAGCTACATATTCTTGCACACATTGGCGCAGATCTTATGTTTAAACGGGGCGGAATTTAAAAAGCTACGCTGCCTTCTCCATTTTTTACTCCTGTTTTGCACATGCAGTCTACACTGGATTTATAAATCAGACTGTATTAAATTAATGTAGATATAAACACATTCAGGCTTTTTGCTTTACTTTTTAAGATCAGATTTGTTGTTTTATACTGTTCCTAAATGTGTTTCATAGCTAGGGAAGTTCCGGACTCAGTGTTGGTAATGGCAGGGAAATAATTTTCAGTCCTAAATATTTGCCTAAAGTCTGAGGAAAAGTTTGGAAGAGAGCAGAAAGAGAATTTAAAATGAGGAATGCCTTTGAGGTCTATGCAGAACCACCAGCTCAAAGAACTGGCTGTTGGTACAGTCTGGATGTTCCTCGTCATGAATTCAGAACCTAATTGTATCAGTGTAAATGTAAAAATGTTGCTCAGTAAACTGGATCTGGTCTCGAGTGCAGAGTGAAACAAAACAAAGCTTGCTGGTGCTTTAGAGATTATGTGGTTAAGAAATAAAATATGAAACAGAATCTCAAAACAAGAGGATAAGGCTTGTATTTGATTCTGATTGGACTATCTTCTTGGTTCTGGTTCTGTGTCTCTTTTAGACTTGAGTGTGGCTTAAAGGAACTGATCAGGCTCTGTTAAGTCTTATTAGATGAAGTTGTTCAAACCTTATTGTTTTCATCAGAGAAAAAAAAAACCCATTCCTAAACATCAGCTCATGAATCTTTTATTTTAAAAGCTGCTCAGTTCTCAGATTTACAGAAATAAACAACCTTAATCTGCAGTTCAGTAACTTGATTTGAGACCCTAATTCCCGGAAAAATCATTTTTTAGATGAATGAGTGGTTTGTATCATATATTGTTTGCACTAGTAGTTGCACAGTGAAATAAATAAATACATAGGTCATGTTATAATAGATATTAATTTAAACATTTGTGAGCTGCTCATTAGTTAGAACTTAACACAATAAATGAAGTGAGAAAAACTGCCTTCAAGTCAACCTGAAAAACTATTTCACTAATTTCATCAGCCTGATTCTCGATGAAAAACATTTGTTTTGTCCTAAGCTGCTGTAGATCGACATAAATCTACTATGAGATCAGGGATTAGCCCGGGCATATTCTCCTGGGTTTATGTGCTTTATTTAGAAGAAAAAAACAACCTTTTTATAGAAACTGAGACAATTGGAGGGCAGCAGATGCTCCGGACCTGTTCAGACTTGTCTTTGAATGTAATTACACCCCATCCTCCATAAGAGGCAAACAAACACAGTTATTCTTCATGGAGCATCATTTTCATGTTGAATTCAGCCTCACAGCTAGTCTGAATGCCACGGTGTGTGTAAGGTGGAAGCAGTGGTGTGTTTCCATCTGTGAACTGAACTCTCAGCTCACCTGCTTTAACATTTGCATCATGTGAAGCTCCAGCAGGCTAGAGGAAGCCCGGCGCCGGTGAAATCCCTCATGTTGCACAGCGTTGCATCAGATCGGCCCCTCTGAAGGCTTCAACATGCCGAGCTGCTCTTCACTGAGCGTGCTCAAGACTGATGAAAGCCCTCTGTCTTCATACTGTCATTTTCAAAGACCCGAGGATGGCAGCCTTGTTTTTCTGACTCACTTCTGTGTTTTATTTAAATATGACACGTGTTTCCTTCAGCCTGTGAGGAATATCACAGCAGATCTCACATCTTTATTTACAGAAGAAAACAGATCTTAGATCCCTTTTTAAGAGAAGTATTCTTCCATCTGTAACTTTATTTACAAATTGTAATTCAAACCTAAATAGAATCGTTCTGTTACTCTCCTTCACTGTGAATGTGTGTAACCCTAATTTAACCCTAAATAAGACACACATTAATTTAGAATGAAGACATTGAGCCTGATTGTCTTTCTGAACCGGAATCACAGAACAAAAATGTTTCCAAGCAGCATTTTTCCAGGCTGTCCTGCAGAAAGGACGTTGGTTGGTGTAGTATGTTGGAGCGTGTGAGGTAGGAGCTCTGCTCACTTGTTTGTCGATAATCACTGACCTGGTTTTTCTTTTGGCTCCGTACTCACGTCGGATCTGGTTTCAGATGTTCTCGTCGCAGCTCGTTGGGGAGGATGAAAGCTCGTCAGTGACGTCAGGCTGACTTCTGACATGAATTCTTAATTAGATCTTGACTCTCTTTTGTTTCATGTGCGGTCCAAACTGCAGGGTTTTGGTGTTTCTATTTTTATACTGAGCACCCTGAGCTTATCTGGGGGCCAAACGGTCACATATTTAAGTTTATAATTGCATTTCTCATCTTGGGATGGGAGATTTTCTCCACTCTACATGTTTTTTTTTTTATCAGACATGAACCCAATTGATTCATTACAGAAGCACCCAAATGTGAGGATACCAGCTCCCAGATTCTGATTCTGTTCTGAGAGGGGAACTACATAATTTATGAATAATTTATGTTTTAGTGAAGGAACTCAGACAGATGACTCATTGTGAACTAAAAGCAGAGCTGACAGTTAGCAGGACTCCCCGTCCCTGAGTTTTTTTATTTATTTAATGTTGACATCAGAGCGATGAGCTCACTTGGACGTCTCCTGCAGCGGCTTTTGACTTATGGATGATTATTATTTTTCAGACACCCTACAACAGAGTGTGTATGACAGTGTGTTAGTGAATGACGAAGCTGAACACAGAAAGATTCAACAATTTATGCTACAACTGGATGGCATCTTGTTTGTAATTATCTTCCTACAAATATTAGGTTTCCTAATATTTCTCTGCTATACAGTGGCTCCAGTCAAAATGCCAGGCTTTTGTGATGTAAACAAATGAGAATGTAATTAATAACTTTTTTCCACATATAATGTGATATATTTTCTGTACAATTCAAGTGAAAAACAAACAAGTTTATCAGAGGAACAAACACAGCATGTATAAGCTGGTTGCACAGTTGTGCACACCCTTAAAGCAACACTCTGTTGAAGCTCCTTTAGATTCAGTTTCAGCACTCAGTCTTATTGACTGTCAGTTACAGTGAGTCTGATAAACTTGAGATCGAGTTCAGACGTCCTAGTAGGATCTTTCTGACATTTCCCCACATGGATTATTTAGCTAAACCAGAGTTTACAAACAAAATCGAACCCTACAAATGTATCAGTCAGGAGAAGAGTGCAAAAAATATTCCTCAGCATTACACATGCATCACGACACACAAGAAAGTCACATATAATAAAATATGGGTAAATTAATAAAAATGGAAGATGGAAATGGATCGGCGAGGCTGCCAGCGGGGAGGCAGCAACATTCCTGTCAGGAATTCCAGGAACCGGTTTGGTTGTGTTATTCATGTTTGCAGACACCTTCTGTTTTCTTCAAATGTCTGGACTAAGGAGCAAGGTTGCAAGGCTGAAGCCATTTCTTCCTAAGAAGACTCCAGATCTGGTTAAAACCTTTTAGAAGAATCTGTTCTCTGGACTAAAATGATTCATCATGGTCTCATTTTATCAGGGATGTGTACACAGAACATAAAAACTCATTCATTAAAGTAGTTTTTTCAGATAAAGGAAGTAAAATGGGCCAACATGTTGACACTGTGCATTTAAGTTAGTTTCCAGAGTAGTTTCACAAACTGATTATTTGAACGTTTATGATTGTTTTTTTGCCATTTCTATGTAACAGTGGGTGGTCCCTCTGAGCAAACAGCCATTTGCATAAAATTATTTTGATTTCCTATCATAAAATCATGCTATTAATGTGAATGTAAGGGAGGAGAAGACCATCTTCACTGAGCTGCGACATTTATTAGTTTATTTTTTCCAACCCTTCGGTATGTGAAGATATTACAGAGACTCTCTGAAATTCTGACCCACCAACCCACCCCCCCATCAGAGCATCTCTTTGCAAACCTGCTGCAGACGCCTTTATTGGAGTTTGGGGTCTTTTCGGATCATCTTTGTTTAGCTTGTTCTTCTGCTGTTGTAATCCCTCAGTAATGATTTCTAATAATGCAGACATCTTTCCTTGTATGTAACACCGAATTATAATGTACCCAGTAAATAATCTCTTGTGCTTTTAATTCATCCTACTTTTGCTCAAATATTTTGTTTAATGCATGTTTAGTGACTCCCTGAAAGTTGTTGGATAACCTGGTGAAAATAAACCATAAATGTAACTCCAGACACAGATTCTTCCCTGAACTGGAAGGAGCATTTTTTGCTGATTATTTTGTCTGTGGCTGAGGTTTTTTTTTTAAAGTCTAGATAAAATCACCAAATGTAAATGATGTTTCAGTCTGCATTGAGGAGAACAGAGCAACAGATGCTGTGTGTGTGCAGCAGTGAGGAGGCTTTAAAGCCCTCTAACGGATGTTTTGACACATTTTCCTGGTGTTGTCTGGAGATGCTCACACATGCTCATCTCTCTGCAGCAGGTTTTTCCACCCATTTAAAAAAGTACTGTCACAAATCTGAACTTAATCTGAACTTAAATATGTATTTCTCATATTTAACAAGAATTAGCATTAAATTTGTTAACAAATAAGCAAATCTACTTTCTGAGAGATCAAACCTGAGAAAGTGAACGTCCAACGTGAACTGGAATGATAAGATTCTAGAAAAGGCAGCAGTATTTATGTGAGTTTTTCTGTGTTTCAGGTCACAGCTCAGGCTGTGCTCTTCATGTGCATGAACACTGCTGGGATATTTATCAGTTACCTGTCTGACCGGGCTCAGCGGCAGGCCTTCCTCGAGACCCGGCGCTGCATCGAAGCTCGCCTGAGACTGGAGACAGAGAACCAGAGACAGGTCAGTGCATGTGGACCAGCCAAGACAAAAATTCTGCTGACATGATGCTAAAACTGCTTCTGAGTTAAATGCATGTCAGAAAACTTTGAATTACTGCCTGAGCATCTTTGTCAGGAAGAGACCTACATCAGAATCAGCATAAAGGACTAAAAGACATATTTCCAATCAAAAGCAAAAGCGGAGTAGACATACCTGCGGGGGAAAAGCAGATTAAACCACAAAAAGACAGGATTTCACACTGAATCGAGACATGAGCTCATACTGCAGACACTCAGGCAGAAGCTGGTTGGATAATTATTAATCAAAGGTCAAAGGGTAGGAGTGAAACAAGACATAAAACAGGGAATCTGTGAGAACAATCTGGAATCTAGAAGCAGCTGGATCTAAACCACAAGTGACACATTTCACATGAATCAGTACTTCTGAGATCATACAGAACCCAAACCTTCCCAAAGACTGATTGGGTCCAGTAAACACAAACTGGCAATGGCTTTAATTCAGTCTCGACTTCAAGCTTAATCACAACCCCGACCCTCATTCTTCATCCCTGCTGTTGTACATTAATTGATCATATTCCTAAATAGCTTTCATTTTTACTGATAAAGTCAACTGAGAGCAGCTTTGGGGCCATCAACGTATTTTTGGTAAATGTGAGTAGTGTGAGCAGTGGTTTTGGCCTTGACACTCTTCCTCTGAAGCCATTTTTGCCCATTTCTTCTGTCTTATTGTTAAATCATGAACTTTGACCTTAACGGAGGCCAGTAAGACCTGCAGAGGTTTAGATGTTGTTCTGGGTTTTTTGTAACCTCCTGGATGTCTTGCGGATGGAGCTCTTGGAGTAATTTTGGTTGGCTTGTCCTGGGAAGGTTCTCTAGTGTTTTCTCCACTGTTGGATGATGGTTCTCACTGTGGTTCACTGGAGTCCAAAAGCCTTAGAAATGGGTTTGTAACAGCTTCCAGACTTATTAATGACTTCGTTTCTCATCTGAACATGACTTTCTTTAGATCTGGACATGATGTGTTGCTTTTTGAATGTTTTTTAACCTACTTCATGTTGTCAGGCAGGTTCCTTTGTTTATGTCTTCTGTCTTTGTGTTTCAGGCTATATAGAGAAACTGGGTCCTTATATGTGCCAGGGCAGGTTTTGCTCTACAAACAGGATATTTCAAGACAGAATCCTGATTACAAGATTGACTTTATTAAATGAAGACTCAAACAGTGACCTGTTTGTATGGCCTTAAAGCAGTTGTATTATTGGTGTGCTGACAGGTTCTTTTTAAGTGATTTCTTTATTTTACAGGTTAGGCAGTAAGCAGGCCTGTGTACAGATAGGGAAATTGAATTTAGCTGTCCCAAAAAGCCAAAAAAAAACCAATTGCGCAATCACAGTGAATCAATAGTGTAACAACACATGGGGCCTGCTGACAGATTTTCTCCTAACACTGAAATAGATGACAACCGATTTTTGTATTTACTCACATAATCTTTGACATCTCAGCACTGTATTTGGTAATGTTCCCCAAAAGGTATTTTTGTTTCAGAAAAGAGGATTGTGAAAAAAACTGATTTGCCTTTTGAAAAACTATAGAAATAATTTGTGATTTATTTGTATTTCATGCTTTCAAGATGTTTTCTGGCTTAGAAATAGGATATTTGTTGTTTATTTTCTGTCGACTATTTTCTGCTGACTTGTCTAAGGGTGGTGGGGAGTTACAAAGCTTCTCCTGTTTGGTCCTGTATGTCTGCACATTGTTTACTGGCTCCTTCATGATAATGGGTCTGATTGTAACCGATTACAGCCGCAGAGCATATTTGGCTTTAAATGGGACTATATCTGTCCCTGTGAAACTCAAGTAAAACATGGGCGTTGAACACATTTCTATCCCTGTTGTTCAGTTTTGAAGCTCTGTATGAATAGATGTTGCTAAAAGAAGCAAAGCCACTGGTGAATTTCAGTGAACAGGCCTGAGTGTCTGCCGCATGTGGACAAAGAGTCCTCTCAGAGGAGAATAACATGGACGCATCATCCATCCAAAGCTGTCATGAGCAGCATGTGTCTCCACACATCACCCAACAACACACATGGTCTGACTCACATCAACAAACATGCAGCCGTGGAGCTGTAAGACTATTAAACCTACACCACATGGTGAGGCTCATATACTGGAAGTATATTATGTTGTGAGGACCCACTGCTCCTTGTGGGGACCAAAGCCAGGTCCCCATAGGGGAAAATGCTTTTGTTGGGTAGGGGTTAGGTTTAGGACTAAGGCGTGAATTGAGTTTAGGGTAAATTTAGTGTTAGGTATGTACTTGTAATGGTTAGATTTATGTTTAGGGTTAGGTCAGATAAATGAATGTAGAATGAATGGAAGTCAATCCAAAGTCCCTGTAAAGATGCAAACACACACCCCCACACGGGCGTGCACGCAGCTGATAGTGAGCTTTGTTTACACAGCGGAGTGGACAGCGGTTCTGAGATGGCACAGAAAGCTTTTAGTGGGCTCATATTTCCTAGAAGGCTTCGGCTTTGATGAGCTCCAGGATACTTTTTGTAATAGAGCGAGACGGGGCGCCACCTCAAGCACAACACCTTAATGTCAACCAATCAGAGCCTGGCATTTCTGCAAATATATACTTTAAGAACACAGCAGCTTGTTTTCAGGTCAGACCTTTGGACAAAATAAGCTTTTCTCCTTTGTTTTTCTCTGCACTGTGGAGGATTATTGAGATGTGAGCTGGAGCTGCTGGAAAAGGCAGCAAAATGCTGCAGCATTAAAGGCTCATCTGGTTTAGAGTTTATTATTCAAAAGGATCAAAGCAATACAAAGCTCTGTCATGGTGAATGAGGTTCCTGTCAGCCTTATAAAGCAGCTCAGCCTCCTTTAAAGCACTGGTGTGTTTTTATTTTTCCTTTCATTATTAGATTTATACATTTTATTTTTTTGCATTTCATTGGGATTGGGGTAAAAACCTATAGATGTAAATAGCAGACATGCTGACCCAGTGAGCAGCCAATTAAAAAACTATAGCATGTAGCTGTGTGAAGAACTTTTATTATTTGGAGATCCACTGGACCAAAACCAAAAAGCTAAAAGCTATCATAAATATGTGGAGATCATGTTCTCCTCTGGAACAAATGGCCTCCTGCTTTGCAGGTTGTGGCAATAGACGTATAGAGGTAAATTTGTCTCAATATTATTCAATCAAACAAAAAACTAATTTCAATCAAACAAAAAACTAATCTCAATCAAAAAAATAAATTGTGGTCAAAACTGTTGGAATATTCAATCAAAAACAAAAACTAATCTCAATCAAAAAATATTAAGTTGTGATCAAAACTTTCAGAGTTGTAATGATTTTTTTTTTTTTTTTATGGAATATTTTATTTTGGGGAGAAAACAAATTGTTTGAATAAACTTTTTTTGATTAAAATGATTTTTTTTCTCACAAAGAGAAAAAAGTTATTTGCAAAACATAAACTTTTATTTGCGCAGGTCAAAAATCTTTGGTTACGAGTCTCGCTTTTTTGGTTTTGACGCTCTCTGTTTTTGGTTGAACTAAACGAATTTTGAGTTCTGGAAACATGAACATCCTGGGCAGGGCCTAAAGACGAACGATGTAAGACATTTCCCTATTGGTTAGCGCTGACTAAAGCGGCCGCTCGAACTGCAGGGCTTGCAGCGTCGCTTCAGTGAGGAGACATCAACTCTACAGAAGAAAACTGCGGTTAAGTGAGCCGACAGTCAGAAATACGCGGTGACGCCAGCCGACACCAGCTCTCTCTTAAAGATTAGCGTTGCGCATACAAGGCGCAGGGTCATCTATATTATAACCAGAATTAATATTTCATAATTTTACTGTAAAGGTTTGGAGAAATACACAACTACCCCAAGTGTTGTATAAAACAGAGTCCATGTCGGGCAGATGGCATCCCATAATCCTGTGTGTTGTCCTCACAACCCGTGATACTTCCTCTCCTGTGCAGTTCCCTCACCACACTGTCATGCTGAGACACAGAGTGCTTTCCACCGTGGCCCTGTAGACATCTGTAAGCAGCTGAGGAGATGAAGAAGAGCTGTTGTTGTACCTTCTTCAACAGGCGAGGGGCGTTTCCGGTCCAGGAGAGGTCAGAGGAGATCTGGATGCTCTTGCACTTTAAGTTGTCCAGACCACTTCCCAGGACCTCATCGACCTCACCAAAAAGAAACGTTTGTGGTACTTTGTTGGGGTAGTTGTGTATTTCTCCAGAAATCTACAGTGAAATTATGAAATACTAATTCTGGTTATAATATAGATGACCCTCTAATATAATCTGAAGAGATTGTGTTGTCACCTCTCTTGGTTTTGGAGAAATAAATTCCTGAAAGTGGGATAAATGCATATAATGGTTGAGCATTTTGAGGTATTTTGACAAGATATTTCTCAAAAACTGTACAGTAAAATATAAAATATTTATTCTTTTACATAAAACATGAATGTGAAAGTTGTAAAAATGTAATTAATATAAATTTCTGTAGGCTACTTTTCGGTTTTCCTCTTATTTTCTCAACCGTTGCCAGGATCGGATCCTTTCTGCTCCATTACCGTAAAGCACCTTGTATGCGCGACGCTAATCTTTAAGAGAGAGCTGGTGTCGGCTGACGTGACCGCGTATTTCTGACTGTCGGCTCACTTGACCGCAGTTTTCTTCTGTACAGTTGATGTCTCCTCACTGAAGCGACGCTGCAAGCCCTGCAGTTGGAGCAGAAGTTCAGAGATGCGGGGGATCAGAGTCTGCAGCTTTAGTCAGCGCTAACCAATAGGGAAACGTCTTACAGCGTTCGTCTTTAGGCCCCGCCCAGGATGTTCAAAACCAAAAGAGCGAGACTCGTAACCAAAGATTTTTGACATGCGCTATAAAAGTTTATGTTTTGCAAATAACTTTTTTCTCTTTGTGAGAAAAAAATCATTTTAATCAAAAAAAGTTTTTTCAAACAATTGTTTTTCTCCCCAAAATAAAATATTCCATAAAAATAAAAAAAAAATCGTTACAACTCTGAAAGTTTTGATCACAACTTAATATTTTTTGATTGAGATTAGTTTTTTTTTTTAATTGAGATTAGATTTTTGTTTGATTGAATAATATTGAGACAAATTTAGCTCCATATAGACGGCGCTTTGCTGAAAGATAAACAATTTAAGTTTCAACTTTCAGTGAGATAAACCCCAGGGTCACACCCAAACTTCTTCAAACCTGAAGCAAAGGCGGCTTCTAGCTCAGCCCCAGGGTTCCTACACAACCTGGAAATATGCAGATTAAGGGAAGTGATTTCCAGGTCGTAGGTACGGAAAACGGAAATTGAGTATGGAAAAGTACTTCTGAGAACAGGTTGCTCCAATCAGTTGGTTTTATCCATCCATCCATGCATCCATCTGTCCGTCCGTCCATCCATCCGTTCGTCCATCCATCCATCCGTCCATCCATCCATCCATCCGTCCATCCATCCATCCATCCATCCATCCATCCATCCATCCATCCATCCATCCATCCATCCGTCTTATAATTGTTCCCCCTGGAAACGAACTCTCAGTCTCTAAAGTAGTTCTTCATTTAATGATGTAAAGTATCAGTAAATATTCAAACTACATAAATCTGAATGAGATTTTTCTTTTTTGTTTTATAGTAGGTTCAGTATGTGATCTTCAACAGCCCATATTATAATTGATCAAAACATTTAGAAGGTCAACAAGCTGCACGGACCTATAAATAAATGGTTCCATGATTTGCTTTTTCTCTTGAAATAGATTTTTGATTATACAGCACAGCTCAGCCTCTGGGTCACTGCAGCCATTGTCTCTCTGAAAGCTTCCGGGAAATAAGAGGATAATCTGTGTGGAAATTGTAAATTAAAATGCCACGTATTCATCGAGTCCAGAGAAATAAGAAACAGAAACAAAATTTAAATTAGACAGGAAAACACACCGCGTATGAATAATGCATCACTGGGCCATATATTTGATCAGAGATAATGTATCTGTTTTATTTCATCATGGGCAAAGAGTATGCAAAACCACATCCAGGCTTCTATTTTCTACCACAGAACAGAAATGTAACTTTCTGTTGACACGTAACAATGTGCCAGTTTAAACTCTCTAGTCTGTTTTAAATAACCCTGTTAATTGAAAATACGTTTTTATTACATCAAAATTAAAGACACGCCCAATGCAATTGCTGTAAAATTAAGCATTTAAAATACATTTCAAAGTACTTTCTTACTAAATTATCACTTTTAATCAGTAATCTGTGACTTTACGTATAAAATGACATGTTACAGAGACCAATGTCTTATAGCCACTCTTCAAAATGGAAAAGACAAAAGAACATGGCATTCAACTAATTCAGACATGTGCTAATATTCATGTCAGGAAATGGCAACAGGGAAACAGCTAGTGGCATAAATATGTCCAGTTTGCTAAACTCCAGTGCTTTAAATGGAACTGTGTGCATTGGTGAGATGTGGCTAAGATTGAGGTTTTTAGAAACAAACCCTCCAGATGTGTCTAACATGAAACAAATAACAATTATAAATGGAATGTCCACTGTTGAGTACGGTGGAGGATTTGTGATGCTGTGGACCTGTTTCCTTGCCAAAGGTTCTGGGAACCCTGTTCAGGATCACGGCCTCCTGAACTCTAGGAACTCAAAACTGAAAATGGGTCTTCATTGATTTTGTTTTAGCAGGATAATATAACCCCAAATATATGGCCAAATAAATCCAAAAATGGTTCTCCAGGAACAAAATAAAATTTTTTTATCCATCTGAGTTCCCTAAGTCCTATAGAAACACTGTGGGGTGAGCTGAAGACATACTGTAGAAACTCTCGCAACAGACTACAGCCAATATACTTCTTTCCACCTGTCATCCCTGGGAAGGTAGCTTGAAATGTAAAATCTGCAAAGCAAATAGAAAATTTACCAGTTTACTGAAGTTTTTAATACAGAAAATGAAAGGTTTTAGCATCAGAAAATAAAAAAATAACATAGCAAACAGGTTACAAAACGTTTAGAGATGAGAGGAAAAAGCAAAGCAGAGGAGTAAGGACAATCTGGAAACGGTGCAAAGATGAAAGGTCAAAGACCCCTCTCTCTGCATGCTCCAACCTTGTAAAAAGTCACAGAAGGCTGTAAGACTAAGATCTGTCCTACTGGCTAGAGGAAGAGATAATGATAATAGTTGTACTTAAATTACAGGCATCTATTTCATTGTGATAGCACAATAATCCTCGCTGAGTCTCAACTGTTCTGGATCTCATTCTTTGCTTGATCTTCAGCCTTTCAGAGATTATTAGAAAAATCTGAAATAAAGCTGTAGTTAAAACCTTGATTTCAAGCTATGAGATAAGTTGTAAACCACAAATTAACTCAGTGCTCACATAGAATGTGTTTTCATTGTTGCAAATAGTCATAGTACGATGAAAAACTGGTGTTTAAAACCAAAAAAACGGTAAAAGAGCGTTCCTTTTTTTATGAACCTTTTGTTCTCTGCCTTGAACAGAGAGTCCTTCACCATACATGCAGAGATGTTTTCTGGTGCACCTTGTGCACAGTGGGGAGGAAAATCTCTCAGAGATCTGCTGGAGGGCTTCATCCCTCAGCTAAAACTTAGCTGTGCTAATGACTATCAGAGCTAATCTGACACTGAGTCCTCTGGGTCTCAGCTGTCCAACCAGGGGCTGTGTCCACTGAAGCAACCATTCTAAAGTCCCATTAAATGTCCACACTGCAAGAAGTGACCAGCTGGGAAAGTCATGTATTCAAAGTACGTCAACATCAAAGTTTCAGTATTTAATTAATGTGTTTAACACTTCTTCAATGATTAATATGAAGACTAATAGATTTATATCCTGACTCGTTTAATGTCAGTTCTGGGTTTTCTTTCACTGAATATTAAAGGCCTCTTCAGTTCATGGAGAGGAGGATTATATCAGATAATTTTTTCTTGTTGCCACTGGAAGGTCAATCATATCTTGAAAGGAGAAGCACCTGGAGGCTCCATGAAACCTCCTCTTATTAGTTCATGTATTTACGGTCAAGCCTTAACAGCTAATCATTAGCTGTAAAACAAACCATGTTGAGAAGATGTTAAAATATGTTTATTTGAGAAAAGGGACATCAAACTGAAATGGCCCCAAAGTGAAGGTCTGAGTCTGCAGCCATATATTATTGGTTTGACGGGTTGTAAATGAGGGTTGATTTTGGTAAGTAAACGGACAGTTTTGTGCTCTAGTCTGACACCTGGTAGATTTATTTAAGGGACATTTTTACCCTGGAAAAGTTAATGACTTATTTTAGCTCTAAAATCTAGTTAAATCAAGTGACAAACTATTTAAAACTGTTCATTATAATACGTTTGTCAATTTTGACACAATATTGGTAGCGTTGAAGTGAAATATTAAAATGTTGCTACTTTTGTCTGTTAAATGTTTCAGAAATATTCATCAAAAAGTCTTGTGAGCTTTTAATTTATCTGAATTTGTCTGTTTATCTGAACATTTTTATTTGCTTGAAATTAATTTTAACTCTGCAAATTTTGAAAATAATCCTCCTTTTACCCAAATGTTTAATATGTAAAATACAGTTGTGAAAGATGCAGAGCAAAGAGCTGGCAGATAGAACCAGAAACAAATGTCAGGGTTAATAAGTATTTTTGTGTTTTAAGTGAGAGGCAGGGAAACCTGAAGAAAAAAAGTGTTGTTTAATATTCATAACTGTGAACCGCAGCAGTGTGACAACGGTAACACTGCGGTGCTGATCTCCTGCGGGTGGGCTGAACTTCCACCTAGATTTCAGGATGAATCAGTAAAATCCACATTTCTTGCAGTGAAGCTCCACCGAACCCTGAAGCGTTTGGTTGTGATTCAGCATCCGAGACATCACTAACGCTCCACTGAAATGTTTGTCTGTCTGGACCTTCATTTAGGAAGTCTTCGCTCTGTTTTCCAGCTCAGAAGCAAACACAGAACAATAAAACAGAGCTGCTTGTGCTGAACAACTCAATACCCGACACATTTCTACAGGTTCTGACCCAACTGATGGTTATCTTTTAATGTAGAGCATCCAAATCTGAAGAAGATATTGAAGGGAATTGCTAATTTAAAATCAGGAAATGCGCTCGACTGTGTTATTCAAAGTGTGTTTAACATTGGTACTTAAATTGGATTGCTCTTTTCTGTTCAGCAGATGATTTCATGGGCATATGAATAATTGATCAGTAGTTTAAAAAACTCTAGTGTTAATTAAATGTTAAATAAAAATGAAAGAAAATATTTGTGTCTCTTGATTTAAAATGTTCGGACCGCAACGTGTTTGGATGAGGAAGGGAGTAGACGTCCTGCTATTTTAATTGGAGACCCCATGCTCTAGATTATCTGCAATGAAACATATTCACTCAATTCAATTCAATTCAATTCAATTCAGTTTTATTTATATAGCGCCAATTCACAACACATGTTGTTTCAAGGCACTTGACAACAGCCAGGTTCATACATTCCAATTAATCGTAACCATTGAACAGTTCAGTCAGATTCAGTTATTTATTCAAATTGGATAAAAAGGTTTTCTTTCTAAGGAAACCCAGCAGATTGCATCCAGTCAGTGACTTGCAGCATTCACTCCTCCTGGATGAGCATGTAGAGACAGTGGACAGTCACTGGCGTTGACTTTGCAGCAATCCCTCATACTGAGCATGCATGTAGCGACAGTGGAGAGGAAAAACTCCCTTTTAACAGGAAGAAACCTCCAGCAGAACCAGAACCAGGCTCAGTGTGAGCGGCCATCTGCCACGACCGACTGGGGGTTTGAGAGAACAGAGCAGAGACACAAAGAGAACAAAGAAGCACTGATCCAGGAGTACTTTCTATGGGAAGGAAAAGTAAATATTAATGGATGTAGCTCCTTTAGTTGTTTCACCTAGAAAGAAAGAACAGATAAACTCTGAGCCAGTTTTCAAGGTTAGAGTCTGAAAGAGAGCACATAGAGTTAGTCACAGTAGAAGCTCAGTCAGTAGCCATGTCTAGGAGAGAGAAAGGATTAAACACTGAAAGACAGGGCTATGTGGATCATCTGTAGAGGGTGAGCATTAAGTTGTTGCCAGCAGAAGCTCGGACGATTCCCCTCACCAGAAAGGTGTCACAGGTAGACGCAGAGTCAAGCCAGGTGTAGCTTCTAGGAAGAGAACAGAGAGAGAACAAAGTTAAAAGCTGAAATAACAGCAAATAATGCAAAATTGGAGAGTAGTGTGAGAATGTAGCGAAGAGGGTGAAAGTGGTCGTTATGTCCTCCAGCAGCCTAAGCCTATAGCAGCATAACTACACAGATAGTTTCAGTTCAGATTATTTAGTCAAACGGCGCTTATTTACAACAATGTCGTCTCAAGGAACCCCACAAAGGGTCCACTGATGGTCATTGTTATACTAAAAACCACAAGGATTGGGATACCTCTCTCTGTCAGACTGATTATAACCATCGGAAAAGAGAAGGGGTCATACAGGTAGCAGAAATGGAGGGTGTGTTTGCACCTCAACCATAACTGAGCCGGTTTAGTCTAAACCTGACTCCCCCTTACTCCAACCAACAGGGACGGAGGAAGGCTCCCTCCCTGATAAACTAAGCCACTCTAAGCTTTATCAAAAAGGAAAGTTTTAAGCCTAGCCTTAAAAGTAGACAGGGTGTCTGCCTCACGTACTAAAACTGGGAGCTGGTTCCACAGGAGAGGAGCCTGATAACTAAAGGATCTGCCTCCCATTCTACTTCTAGAGACTCTAGGAACCACCAGTAAACCTGCAGTCTGAGAACGAAGTGCTCTGTTGGGAACATATGGACCAATCAGATCTCTGATGTATGATGGAGCTAGATCATTAAGGACTTTATATGTGAGGAGGAGAAGTTTAAATTCTATTCTGGATTTAACAGGGAGCCAATGAAGGGAAGCTAAAATAGGAGAAATATGATCTCTCTTTTTAATTTTCATCAGAACTCTTGCTGCAGCATTTTGAATCAGCTGAAGGCTTTTAACTGCATTTTGTGGACATCCTGACAGTAAAGAATTACAATAGTCCAGCCTTGAAGTAACAAATGCATGGACTAGTTTTTCAGCGTCACTCCTGGACAGGATATTTCTAATTTTGGCAATGTTCCAGAGGTGAAAGAAGGAAATCCTAGAAACCTGTTTAATATGGGATTTAAATGACATGTCCTGGTCAACAGTAACACCAAGGTTTTTTACTTTATTACCGGAGGTCAATTTAATGCCATCCAGGTAAAAAGTCCCAGGTTAGTCCTAGATATTAGAATTATCAAATAAGGTATTTTAATGTGATTTGTTAAGAAGAAATGAGATAAAGCTTCATCTTTGGGTCCAGTTTTTGCTTGATGTTGAGTTTTCAGTGGAAACAGTGACAGTTTAATGAAAGCATTTCTTAAAATATTCAATCATAAATGTTGTCTCATACAAATTGTCCCCGCTGGAGTGTTTCTGAAACACAGGGAAACCATCAGTGGGGTGTTTTTCATTCAGTGTAACCGAGCAGATCAGATCATCTCTGAGCTATTATCCAGCCTCACCTTCTGGTGCTGTCCTCTGGTGCTTGAGGTTTTAAGAGGCTCTTGAGAGCCTCAGTTTGCTTCATGCAGCCTCACTTAGAGTGCATAATTTAGCATTTTTATTGTTTGGTGAAATACTTCAGTCAGAGGAAAAGAATGTGCAGCAGATTTACAGAACATGCTGTGCAAAAGTACTACTTCAACCTTTCGACATTTTGTCACATGGGTTTTACCTAATGATTAAATCAAGTTGATTAGACAAAAATATGAAACTATTGGGATTTTTTTGTTGGAGGAGAGTCTGGGCAAATGCAAGAATTAAAGCCTTGTTTTAAATGAGCATTTTCCATGATGTTCCAACTTCCCTTGATCTCTGTTTCAAAATTCACATTTTTTAAGTGACAGAGGCAAAGAACTGCACTAAAATGGAGACAGATGCTGCAGATAAGTTGTAAAACAAGTTTACTGGGGACTAATCACTGCTAATGCTTCCAGTGGAGTGTTAAAGGAAGGAACCAGTTTGGTTATGAAAGGAAAACTGGCACGTTTGGATTATTTTGTCCCCTCCAATCGTTCTGCTTCAAATATATTCCGTATTTTAGGAAAGCAGTTGTTTGGATCTGATGCAGATCTCCAGAGTCACTGAGAGATGCTCCCACACTAAATCTGTTCCTGTATTTGCAGAGTGCTGTTACGTCATTTAAAGGAATAAAATCATATCTTGTTTTCCTGTTTTTTCTGCAAGCCTTAAAGCTTTTATTAGAGTCCCACTCGGAGCCTCAGGCTCAGTTAATGTCATGTATTTGTTCTTACAAGCGTCATCTCTGCCATGTTGTCCTGTTTCTTGTTTTTCTGCCTTGTCAGGACAAAGCAGAGGCTTTTTTATGTTTTTTGGTGGCATCAGTGGCCTTAATGTTAGTTATTTTTCGAGAAGGGAGAAGGGGGAAGACATGCAAGACATGTGTGAGTGTTTTGACATTTTTCTAATTTGATGGTTGGTCAGAAATAAATATGCAAAACCTATCAAGACAAATTTAGCAAATCCTCCTTGGGAAAGCCATAGCCTGGGGAAAGAAACCATTTAAATGTTGCTGCAGCTTCCGTGTTGAAGGAATTTTACAACATAAAACTTACAAATTTACCAGGTTTGAATCGGATCTTTTCTAATCCACAAAGGGTCAAAAGTATACATACTGGTTCAAATGTAAAGATACACTTTAAATAATGTTTAGTTGAATGTCCCTAAACATGTTGCACCTCAGCTACACATTATTCTTCTGGCATCATTCAGGCTGGATATTTAATCACATCAGCAGGCAAATCTGGATCTCATTTAAACTGGTTTCCTGGCAAAAACAGCTTTAAAACATTGTCCATCTATTTTCAGGTTGGGGTTTTAGGTAGGTCATTTCAGGAGCTCAGTGGCCTGATGTAACACATAGTTTCAACCATCTGACTGTCGATTTAAGCTGAAGTTATAAGTAGTCCTCCTTCTTCATTATTCCATCCACTTTGTGCAATGCACCAGAACCACTTCCAGTACAGAACCACTTGCAACCCTACATCATAATGCTGCCACCACCATGTTTGACCACTGGTACACTGTTCTAAGATGTAAAAGCCACAGCTTGACTCCTTCAAACATGTTTGTTGTGATTGTGGCCAAATCTTTGTCTCATCTGACCGTAAAACTCCTCTCCAATAAAGAATTTGACTTGTCCGTGTAAGTAGCTCCATTTTCATTTAAGCTTGAAGGTGTTGCAGACTGGTTCCTGAGTAGTTCTTGAACATCCTAACCAGTTTCATTTCGTCTGACAAACACAGTTTGTGGTTGTACCCAGACCTTAAGAAAGAGGTCAAACGATAACATTTGTTTACATCCAATGATATGAACTGATGCATCTGGAATTTCCAGGTGTTTAGAAAAATATACAAAATACTTGTTTTCTTTAAAGCTCCACAATATATTCAATCATATTTGTCATCGTAAAATGCAAAGGACTGCTTGGATGCAATATTTGCAGCCCCACAGTAACTCCATGATTCTCCTTCTTAGATCTGCACTGAGTTCTGTGGACTTTGCTATTGTTCTGAGTCAGTCTAATAAATGCCATTTACTAAATCCCTTCTAGAACCAACCTACTTTATTTTCAAAGTTGTTTGACCCAACTCTTGCTTTTAAATAGCAGTGAAATGTTTATCCCATATAACCATTCCAGCATGGCTGGGTCAATTTGGTACCATTTCTGAACTGCAGTCAGGGGAACCCAAAATCATTCCAAGAGCCAGAAACCTGATTTAAATTAATCATTTGGGTCCCAAATTAATATAGGTATATGTCAGCTTATGACTGGAGCTATATCCCCATCTTCATCCTCCAGCTGTTTTAATATTTATGATTTTTAAGGTTTTAGAAACGACAACAGTTAAAACCAACAAGGAAACGTTCCTGTAGTGCTGGTCTGTGTATTACAGTATGCCTCTTTTCCTCCCTCTCTTCCCAGGAACGTCTGGTGTTATCCGTGCTGCCACGTTTTGTAGTTTTGGAAATGATCAACGACATGACAAATGTAGAGGACGAACACCTCCAGCATCAGTTCCACAGAATTTACATCCACCGCTACGAGAATGTCAGGTGAGCAGCTTTAGGTCTTAATTCAGGATCAATCCAAACATGTAAATGCTTCTTAGCTATCAGATAAAATTGAAAGGGGTCATTTCTTATCAGTTCAACTCAAATGAGTCTATTTGTTGTGTGCAGTCAGAAGGAGCATGAGCCCTCCATCCCCTTTTATTATTTAAAAGAGTGCTCAGTTTGATAATTCTACCAGCCGAACATGCTCAAATATTGTGCTTGGACAGTAACCGAGACGTTCAGAGAAACATATATAACTTAAAGAGTATGATCAGTACTTTCTATTTAACCTGGATCTGAAAGTGACATTTCCATATTTTATTCAGCATTCTTTTCGCAGATGTTAAAGGCTTCACCAACCTCTCCACGACGCTCTCTGCCCAGGAGCTGGTACGAATGTTGAACGAACTCTTTGCACGCTTCGACCGTCTCGCACACGTAAGCGCACACACACCTTCTGCCTCTTTATGTGTTTATGTTTTTTACTCTAACATTTGAATTTGTCCTGGGGTTTGAGAGATTTTTATGTTTTTTAAACTTATATTTAAAGATATTATTAATCAAAGATTTCAAATACAATATTAGCTAAGAAGTATGATGATAAACTGTGTGAGAAGCAAACATTGCTGCTCATATTTGTGATTCATATTTTCCACAATCGTAACAAAAGTGAAGTTTTATTTAATCCTAAAATGCATTGCTTCCCACTTTCAGAATCCGGTTCCCTTCAGGCTTTAAAATGTTCATCTGAGATATTCTCAACCATGATTTTGCTAACTTATGATCTGAACTTGTATAACCTACCACTTGACTCAGACTTGGCCAAAAAAAACCAACACAGACAACTATAGAACAAACACAGGACCTGTTATTTGTTAATATTTAAAATTGGTGGGCTTTCAGTGAAAGAACTTTTCTCAGATCAAACTCAGAATATATGTTTGTGATGTACAAAGATGTAATTTGCTACCCATACCAACCCAAACCTACATGTGTTGATAAACTGTGTATTCTGTTTTTTAAAGTCGAAAATGACTAGAAGCCTTAACAGCAGAAAACATGAGCTGCATTCAGTATTTGACAAATGCTGCAATTTTTTTTTTATTGAAGAAAGATAGCAAAAGCAGCCAGGAAAAATAAAATGACAAATCAATAATTTTTTACACGCTAATAGAGAAAATACAGAGTAGAGTATGGGTAAAAACTAAAGATAATACAAGTTTAAAAGTTTAAAAGTTCAGTTTATTATTTCATCTAATCGTTCTGGTTTATTTTATGTTCATATTTGAATGTTTTTTTCATTTTTAATCTTACTATTCTCATAATATCCATGTTCGCTTTAGCTTCATCTGGTTCAAATCCTGTTAAAAAATCTATTAGGCACCATTTGTTGAATTATTAATTGGTACATTGAAAAAAAATAGTCAACAGAGTAATCGATTTGCAAAATAATCCTTTGTTGGAGCCCTAATTAACTGGACGCCTTTCCCTTCTCTCTCTGCTCCACATCTTCTCCAGCTACTAATGAATAAAGGCCACTAGTGCTAAAAAACCTTTAAAAAAGTGTATTCAGCAAAAAATTTTGTTTCCTTTCAAAAAGAAAAAGGGGAAAGTACTTTTTATGCAGCTTTTTTATTCGTGGTCTAACTATAACTAATCAAAAGGTTGGTCTAAGTGGGCGAGGAAATAAACATGACAATGTTTAGGTGTTTGGGAATGAAAAGCAAATTTACCCTCCTAATAATTTGTTTCTCAATTTATAAATTTTTGCAGCTACTAAGGAGTTAGAACTGCTAGTTTTAATGTTGGACGTTGTGTTAACGATGCCTCAGATTGAACTGTTTAGGTGTGGGTTAAGGAAAATGTTGAGAGATGTTGGGTAAGTAATGTAATCTGCTAAAAATCAAGCCTCCATGCAGGACAAAAAATGGAGAAACGTTTTATGACCAGGCGTCGATAACTGTTCTTGAAATCATTACTTGAAAGAAGCTGTAAGCTAGTTCAACATTATATACTTGTAATTTGTACATTTGGTTCCCCAGGTTTTTAGTTCTGTTTACATGTGTTGGTTTCGCTTTCTGTTGTGGTGAATGTAAGTACCTAATGTTACAGTGGTTATACACTGCTCAAAAAAATAAAACACTTAAACAACACAATATAACTCCAAGTAAATCAAACTTCTGTGAAATCAAACTGTCCACTTAGGAAGCAACACTGATTGACAATCAAATTCACATCTTGTTGTTCAAATGGAAAAGACAACAGGAGGAAATATATGGCGAGTAGCAAGACACTCAATAAAGGAGTGGTTCTGCAGGTGGGGACCACAGACCACTTCTCAGTACCGATGCTTTCTGGCTGATGTTTTGGTCACTTTTGAATGTTGGTGGTGCTTTCACACTCGTGGTAGCATGAGATGGACTCTACAACCCACACAAGTGGCTCAGGTAGTGCAGCTCATCCAGGATGACACATCAATGCGAGCTGTGGCAAGAAGGTTAGCTGTGTCTGTCAGCGTAGTGTCCAGAGCCTGGAGGCGCTACCAGGAGACAGGCCAGTACACCAGGAGACGTGGAGGAGGCCGTAGGAGGGCAACAACCCAGCAGCAGGACCGCTACCTCCACCTTTGTGCAAGGAGGAACAGGAGGATCACTGCCAGAGCCCTGCAAAATGACCTCCAGCAGGCCACAAATGTGCATGTGTCTGCTCAAACGGTTAGAAACCGACTCCATGAGGATGGTATGAGGGCCTGACGTCCACAAATGGGGGTTGTGCTCACAGCCCAACACCGTGCAGGACGCTTGGCATTTGCTAGAGAACATCAGGATTGACAAATTCGCCACTGGCGCCCTGTGCTCTTCACAGATGAAAGCAGGTAGCCTGACTGCCATTAGGTACCGAGATGAGATCCTCAGACCCCTTGTGAGACCATATGCTGGTGCGGTTGGCCCTGGATTCCTCCTAATGCAGGACAATGCTAGACCTCATGTGGCTGGAGTGTGTCAGCAGTTCCTGCAAGATGAAGACATTGAAGCACATCTGGGACATCATGTCTCGCTCCATCCACCAACATCACGTTGCTCCACAGACTGTCCAGGAGATGGCAGATGCTTTAGTCCAGGTCTGGGAGGAGATCCCTCAGGAGACCATCCGCTGTATCATCAGGAGCATGTCCAAGCATTGTAGGGAGGTCATAGAGGCACGTGGAGGTCACACACAATACTGAGCCTCATTTTGACTTTTTTTTAAGGACATTACATCAAAGTTGGATCAGCCTCTAGTGTGTTTTTCCACTTTAATTTTGTGTGTGACTCCAAATCCAGGCCTCCATTGGTTCATAAATTTGATTTCCATTGATGATTTTTGTGTGATTTTGTTGTCAGCACATTCAACTTTGTACAGAACAAAGTATTCAATGAGAATATTTCATTCATTCAGATCTAGGATGTGTTATTTGAGTGTTCCCTTTATTTTTTGAGCAGTGTATTTTATCGTGGAAAGAGTTTCACATGTGCGCCTCTGAATTTATCTGTTCCAGGAGCACCACTGTCTACGAATAAAGATCTTGGGAGACTGTTACTACTGTGTATCTGGTCTACCTGAGCCCAGACCAGACCACGCACACTGCTGCGTGGAGATGGGACTGAGCATGCTCAAAACCATCAGGTAAGCTCCACTTGCATGCATGAAGTCCTAGAATTTTCTGAAAGATTGTTTTTTATTTTCTATTTTGATATCAGTCAGCCAGTCATTTTCTACCGCTTATTCCATAGTGGGTCCCAGAGAAGCTGGTGCCTATCTCCAGCTGTCTATGGGTGAGAGGCAGGGTACACCCTGGACAGGTCGCCAGTCCATCACAGGGCAACACACAAACAACCATGCACACAATCATTCATACACCTAAGGGCAATTTAGAGAGACCAATTAACCTAACAGGCATGTCTTTGGACTGTGGGTGGAAGCCGGAGTACCTGGTGAGAACCCACGCATGCACGGGGAGAACATGCAAACTCCATGCAGAAAGACCCCCGGTCGGGAATCGAACCCAGGACCTTCTTGCTGCAAGGCACCAGTGCTACCAACTGCACCACCATGCAGCCATGTATTTTGATATAACAGTTGTTTTTTTTTGTTTTTTGTTATTTTTTTCTATTTTGATATAAAAACCTTTATTTTTTAACCACTATATTTCTTTTGAGCTTGAATTTTTTAAAGGGGGTCCTGGCAAAGGCAGCAGCACAAATAAAGACAAGAAGATAAAATGAAACAAACTGTTTTAAACCGTTGGCAGTTTGCAGGAATGCATGATAATCACCAGCACCTAGCTCTGTTTTACATGCAAATATTTCTGCATTATTCATGCGAATAATTCTGGGCATGGATGTGGAGCCAGTTCTAACCAAAATGTTTCAACCTCGTCTAGTCTGGCATGAAGAGCTTTGACTCGGAGCCGCTGTTACTGTTAATGATACACCAGGCAGATTATAACAACCAGCTTCCTGTTGTTTGGAAAGTCTAAAAAAAGCCTGCTCGCCATTCAACCTGCCCCCCCACACCATCACGGCCTTCTACACATTTCCATGTAAATGGATGGAATAAGAGTGTTGTGGTTTCAGTGACAGATTGTTAACCTTGTGGAGTTACTGTTTAGATTTTAACCTAATTTGCACCTATTTCTCGTTGCAAAAGCAGATGTCAGCGTCACCTCGAGCTTTATAATGAAACAAATCTTTGTAGCCAACAAATTCCTTTGTTGTCATCTTTGAAATTTCTCAGCTTGACCACAACATTTGTCTAATGTGTTTTTATCGGAATCTTTTTTGTTCTGAGCAAGAAGTCCATGCATTTAGATCCAGTCATTCTGCAGGTCCCACTGCAGGTCCAAGAGATTCTTCTAAAAGTTTTCTTTCACTCAGAGATACAGAGAGATGTTACCTCTTTATGACATTTCCAGACTGCATCCTGTTACTCGTAAAGCAAACCTTACATTTGTGATATAGTAGAAAAAAAAAATTTCTGAGTGGCTATTGCACAGCCAAGCTTTTAACAACTAACTCTGCCCCAGGTTATGAAAAGGAGCAGAAATAACATCACGATCATCCCATCTCAACATGCTTTTACTCCACAGATCCTTCAAGTAAAGGCTCGCTGACGCTGGATTTTGTGCTTTTCAGGTTTCTGCAGGTTTAATTCAATAATCGTCTTTCTTGCTGCTGGATTTTGACCCCTTGCTTCTTTTTCAGTGTGACATTGAGGGAGGAGAGGGGAACGTATGTTTGCAGAACAAAGAGGGATTAGGGATGGATAAGCTGCGAGATTTGTGCATTATAGTGTTAGAGCAACACTATGAGGGGATTGAAGGCAGCCAGCAACACTTTTTGCATTTAGGATGACATAAGAAACGACCATATTGGAATGGTTTATGTCAACATATGTCTGCAGGAAACATGTGCATGTGCCATTGTGGAGGCTGCTGTTTCAGACCTTTAAAAAACCACTCCATCAAACTGTCACCTCCTCATCACCATCCTCGTCTGCATCATCTTTCCAATGAACTGCAGATCGCTGCCGTTGATATCCGCCCTGCAGCTGCCACTAAGCAGCTGATGGACTTTAAGCACCTGTCACAGCCTCCCAGGATGCCTTTCACCTCACAGTGCGGTTATGAGGCATGAAATGAGTCAGGGAGGCAGGAATGGGTGGGACAGAGCGTTATCATCTGCAGCTTCAGTCCTGCTTTCATTGTGTTCTCGGGTAATAATGTATAAAATGAGAAGCAAATTTATAAACATTTTTCACCTTTTTTATTGAAGAGCTGCAGGTATGCGTGAAATGTATTGTTTATTTATGAACAGTGTCTGGCAGTCAGCGCTATCTGCATTCACTTTTACTAAAGGTCAGTTTCATGTTTATTAATTTGCTGCATTAATGCACAAAGCTCCTGTATTTCACAGTGTTACTCAAAATAACACCACAATATTATTAAATAGTATGCACTTTAGGTCAATCATCGTGTATTTATACAATCTATAGTGTATAATGTATACACGTAATTTGAAAGTGTGTTTTTGCCATTGCTTCCTTATTTTCTTGACATGCAGCTGTGTTAAAAATACCAGCATGTTTAATCAAACAACTAAAGCTTAAATTTCTTGATGTTGCTTTAATTTTCTTCAGCACAAATTCATTGGGAACACGGCTCATTCTATTCCAAATCAAAACATGTAGGAAGATCCTTCCTCCCCACAGCCAGCAGCATCTACAACATGGGCGGTTTGTCAACAGGGGGCGCTAAGCGCCATCAAAACTGAGGGAAAACACTATAGACAGAGTAAATATAAATTACAAAATAAAAGGTAATTATCACATCTATTTCACGAGTCTTTGGCTGCAGGAAAAGAAGCGAATAAATGAATTTGGACCAAACCGACTTAAAAGTCCAGGAGTAGGCGTGTGATCGTAGGCGGGTCCATGTTCAAGTAGAGTTTATTTTTGTGTTGTAATCCCCAAACTCTGGTGCACCCCCAATTACCGGCCATCACTGATCTACAACAACTCTGAATAAACCTGTATGACTTACAACAACATTGTAATTATGAGTCTGTAACCAGAATTGTGTTTTTATGTATTTTAATCCTTGATATGTGTTAAAAAGACAGCAGAGCATGAGAAACATTGCCCTATCCGGATTCCTGCGCCACCATGTTTTGCAGTGTAAATTGGCTTGAATTGAGATTCTGGGGGTCATCTGAAAATAGTCTGCACCCCTTAAACCCGAAAAAAATCAATCACGCCTTTATTAGCAAGCAACACATAGCAGCATCTTTCTTCAGGTCTGTCGCTGTGTTCTTTAGCAAGTTGCAAGCTGTTTTGGACGTTGTTCGCTGTTTTAACAATGGTAATTTGCAGGGACGTCTTGCAGATAGTTTGTCGCACAAATTTGTCTTTTATTTGTTACAGTGTTCACAGGTAAGTGTAGAGCTTCTTAATCGTCCTGAAATTAATGATTGGCTGAGTCTTTGCCATTTCAGCTAAACAATGACCTACTGGAATAGTAGTTTGAATTTTTTTTCCTTGTCGGTATTTTTATTTTCCATTTTAGATCATTTTAGGTGATTTCCCCCTTTCAAATCAACTTCAATCAAAGCACAGCATTCTTCTGAGCTGTGTCTGTAATTTAATTTCAGAGGGCAATGCAGTAGAACCAGCATTAAAACATTTACTGCCTGCATCCTAAAGAAGGGTCACCCATTTATCCACAGAATTAATGGCATCACTGATTGAACTCCACACTGATATTACTTTGAACACATTCCTTTAAATTAATGATTTAGTTCCACAGATAAACAGCATGTATATTATGATTGTTGGATCTGTTGGTTTTCAATTACTCTACTACACCTTTGAATTAGGTTCAGTGATAAATCTGGTTAGTGATGTTGGACCTCTGTTGTTTTGAACACAAGTTCGTATTTATTTTCAGCTATAAAATATAAATGCAAGAAAATTGATCTGAAGATGAAAATCAATCTTCAAAAGAAGAATTTACTTGAACTGTATTTCCATCTGGTAATGTACATTTTATTAAGTTAGCAACAAGGACGATTCAGGACGCTGAGACTCATCAGGGGAGTCCCAGGCAAAGTAAAGGGGCATTAGGGAGGTAAGTTTAAAATAAGGGTTATGAAGAAAGAAGAGGAGGATGGCTGGGATGAAAGGTGGTTCTAAAGAAGGATGAGGAATGATGATTGAGAAAATAAGCATTATCAAGACGAATGAGGAGGAGTTGAGTGAGATGAAAACAGGAACTAAAGATGAAAAATGGTGGATGAATGGGATAGAAACTGGTTTCTAAAGATATTTAGGGGGAGTAAGAGGGAAATGACTTTCTAAAGAGAAGTGAGGAGGATGAATGACATTAAAACGGGTTTCTATAGAGGATGAGGATGAGTGAGATGGACAGAATGGGTGGGATAAAAGAGGGTTAAAAAGGGGTGTGAAGATAATAGTTGGGTAAAGATGTTATGTAGGGCTGAAGTAATGATGAGTAAGACAAAGTCTGTGACATAGGCTTGTGAGTCTGATTCTCTAATCCTTTCTCTTCCAGATACGTCAGATCACGTACGAAACATGACATCGACATGCGTATTGGGATCCACTCGGGCTCGGTGCTGTGTGGCGTTCTAGGACTCAGGAAGTGGCAGTTTGACGTCTGGTCCTGGGACGTGGACATTGCCAACAAGCTGGAGTCTGGAGGCATCCCTGGGTGAGGGAACCAGACTTTATCTGTGTGTGTGTGTGTGTGTGTGTGTGTGTGTGTGTGTGTAGATCCAACTCAAAACATAACAACAGAATGCTCTCCTGACACTTGTTTCTGATTAATTCTGTCACTTCTTCACTTTATAATCCTGTTTGGCGTCGAGAGAGAGAGAGGGATTCGTTCACTAGCAGCTGTTTTTGAAGGTCCTGCCAGCATTGGTTACTGTGCTGCGCTGTAACCCCGACCTTTGCTCTTTTGTTAAAATCGGTTGCATAACACGAGTGAAAGTAGCTGCGGTTCCTCTGGAGGATGGGCTGAGCCACAAAGATCAGACAATGAATGTTTTCATCACATCCAACACATCAGACACCTTCGATAATTGGTGGCGTGACATAGTGGACATGACCTTTGATTGCAGCAACTTTCAGCCACTCTCCTCACGGTGTGCATGGTTTCATTCACACCAGCCTGGTTCAGTGATTGGCTGCTTCTTTCTGCCCGGAAACACCTCCGAGATGCTTTGCTTCGGGTGGAAACTCGTTAAATTCAGTTATATTTCCTTAGCTGGAGATTAAACTATTGAAGACCTTGTTGTATGATCCTTAATGATTATTCTGGCCATATCAATACAACCTATAGTGCCTTCCAAAATGTCTCATAGCTGTTGGACTTCTTTATAGTCCATTTGTCCCTACAAACACAGTAAACCTTTGAAAACAAACAAAATTAAAAGGAATTTAGTTTTATTTTGTTACATACACTTAAAAGCATACTAACCAACCCATTCTTTTTACATTATACTTCTCTTCTGCTTAAGGCGAATCCACATCTCCAAAGCAGCTTTGGACTGTTTGAATGGCGACTATGAGGTGGAGGAAGGACATGGGAAGGACCGCAACGACTTCCTTCGGCGCCACAACATCGAGACATACCTGATCAAGCAGCCCGAGGAGAGTCTGCTCACCCTGCCGGAGGACATCATGAAGGAGGCGGCCAGCTCGGCTGACCGCCGGGCAAGCAGCGCCACCTTCAACGAGGCCTCCTGGAGTCCTGAGCTCCCCTTCGACAACATTGTGGGAAACCAAAACGTAAGACCCGCATCAGCTTGACAAACAACAGGTTCTGTTGTGCACTTTATCACACTGTGAAAGAACACCCGTCTGAGCCCACAGCTTGTTCTGCAGCTTAAGAAAAACTTGTCTTCATTTTAAAGTGAATCAATCATGATAGATGTTTGTCAAACTGTTTACCTAAAAGGAAGCAAGCAGAACAAATGGACCCCTGCTTGTTAAACAGAACCTCAAGCTTCACTGCAGGACGATGCTGTTTGATAAGACGAGTAGTTTTTTTGCAGTGCATGACACCTTTTCAGTTGTCTTGCCTGTTGGTTGGTTGTTTTGTCCCTTACGTTTTCCTTGAAACAAGCAGATTTCTGCGCAGAAAAGGTGTTAATATCATGTGTGTCTCAGCCTGCCTGTTTGTGAGGATGACGAGCATCTGACTGTGTGGCCCGTTTAACATCTTGCTCTCCATCTGTGTCTCTCTTACAACAAATCAGCTGTTTTTTCCTGGAGGATCAAACTGGAACTACTTTAGCTACCTAACAAAGGTGGTTCAAGAAGTACATTAGACAAGGTTAAGGCGTCCTTCACTTCATATTAACAGTCATTTCTTTATCTTGAACTTCCTCAACTCAAAGTAAGATTTTTATCTGAGTGCTTCACCAACTGAGCTTTTAAACAAAGAAATATTCAGGCCAACCATTTTGAAAAGCTGGTATTTTAAGATTCTGTTTGGTATCTTTATAATTCTATCAAAGAACTGAGAACAAAGCTTTGGACTTTGACTGGACCATTACAACACATTGGTTCGTTTTTCAGCCATTCTGTTTAAGGTTTGCTGCTGTGTTTAGGAAAAATGTCCTACTGATGACCCAGTTTGGGTCAAGATTCAGCTGTAGGACAGTAGCCTCACATTGGACTTTAGAACACTTTTATATACATA
The DNA here is from genome assembly GCF_021462225.1 of Girardinichthys multiradiatus. NCBI lineage: Eukaryota > Metazoa > Chordata > Actinopteri > Cyprinodontiformes > Goodeidae > Girardinichthys > Girardinichthys multiradiatus. The sequence goes on from NC_061799.1 coordinate 43,702,711, forward strand.
GAACATGGTCAGTTTTGGCTGAAATATATAAATACATAAAAAGGTAATGCGCAGAGAAGGACTCTTCATGTTTTGCATCCTGGTTTTAAACCATAAAATGTATTTTCTCTGTCATTTGTTGAAATAACATGTCATTTCATTGGGTTTTGTTTAGGTTAGTGTGTTCATTTGTTTCCAGTGACGTCTGCCGGCCTCTGTTCAGGCTCCAGCAGACTGATCTATCAGTTTTACAGGTTTAGATTCAACCGTTTCTTTGCATTCAGAGGAATGTTGTCTCTGAAAACCGTCCCTTCTTGTGTTTGTGGCACAATGAAAAGCCCGCTGGGACAGTCAGATCAAAAGGCCTGCCTTCTGCATATCAAAGATTCACTGACGGGTTCTGAAGCGTCTTTTATGTTTTTCATAGTTCTGGTTCTCCTGTGGCTTTCTGCTGTCTTCCTCCTCCCATGCTGTTGGTGTGATTCAGTTCTCAGCATTCCTGGATTGAGGCCAGAGTAGAGTACAGGGTGTGGGTTTCTGTCTGGGTCAGATAAGGTGACGGATCCATGACGCCCCGGTGGTCAAAAAGCATAAAACTGTAAAAGCTGAGCAGAGCAGCAGGAAAGTGTGGAGATGAAGGAATAAAAGAGAAAGAAATCCTTATATTGTGTTTTCTGTAAAAGCAAACAGGAAGATCCCTATAGTGCAAAGTAAATCAGCGCAGAAACAAAAAAACGTCACTTTGGTTCCACTTTGTTCTCTATGCACAGACGTTTTAAAAGTAAATATTTTAGTTTGCTGGGCAATAAAAAGCATTTTAAAGATAAATATGTACGTATATAATATTACAGAAGAAGACAGGATTGAATTAGCGCAAAGTAGATCCTATGTAAATACTTTGAAAACATTTTCAGCATATATTGTGACTGTTATCCTCTACCATTCAATCAAAACAAGATCAAATATATTTTGAAAAAAAAAATGTGTTGCATTAATGTGCACAACCTTTTGATTAATTTCAGTATTTAGTCTTTTTTAGGAGTCTGTCAACTTCCCACATCTTAACTTGGTATTTGCTCATCTATTTTGCAAGAGCTCCAAATCTCTCACATTATGAGAACATCTCTTGTCCAGAGTGATCTTCAGGTGACCCCACAGACCCCATTCATCCTCACGTTTTATCCACACTGATAAAACCACAAGCAACACCAGACCCCGATGTTGCCACCACCATGTTTTGTGTAGGTACGGTCTTTTCTTTCACTGTTGTCGGAACTTATGGCCCAGAAAATCAGATTGGTTTCATCAGAACACAACAGATTCCCTCTTAAAGAGACTTTACTCGGGCCTGGATATTTTCTTTAGAAGAAAGTGATTCTGTCTTGCAGCCTTGCTGTGTCATGCTGTGGGCCCTTTGGCTAACATGGTTGGAGTGGACCCAAATTCTTTAACTTACTCCTTAGAACTAGAAAGTTAAAACGTTTTTCCACTGGGATGTTCCTAAATATCCTGACCAGTTTTAGTTTGTATGAGGTTGAAAGCCTGATTGGGAGGTCAGGACAATGATAAATGATGATGCAGTGGATCAGCTGGGCCAACTTTGCTTGGCTGCTGTAAAGCCTGTCAACCTTTTTGTTTTTATCCTGAACAAAAACTGTCAAATTAATTTATGAAAAGCCAAAACTAACATTTGTGTCGATGATGAGAGGACGTGAACTCCTTGTCCAAGTTAATGGATTTAAGAACTCCTAGATGAAAGCTTTCACCTAGAGTCCCTTTATGGAGTACAGCTTCAGGAAACAAGAGTAGTAGGAAGAGTAATAGCAGGTGACGGATATTGAGAGACAGCTGATAGACCAGCGCTTTCTACTGGTATCTGTCATAAAAAGAAGTGCAGCAATATCTGTGCCAGCAATCTTCTTCAATTCACGCTGCTTTTTATTGTCAAGCACACCAAGAAAAGGACATTGTGTCTATAGCTGTGATTGCTGTAACTATCATCCAGGTGGGGCTGATTGCACACATTAAATCCAGAAGATTCTTTTACAAAAGGACTCAGGAGTCCAATACATTGAGCTGCAGTCATGAAATCACTCTGCAGGGTCCAAGCAGGCTCTCTGCCCCAGCGTTCTCTGCTTTCATGCTTCACTGTGTACCTGCTGGCTGTCATGATGCACATCACTGTCATGGTGCTTTTGCCTCATCTGAGGGTATCCGCCTCCTCACAAGACCCATTTACTCTGCAGCTCTGCAGAGGCAACAAGGAAAAAGGCTCATTTTCATATTTTATTTTAAATTGGACACTCATCCTTGTAGTTTACATGATAGTCGTATCTCTGAAATAATCTGAGCTAAATGTTTGTGGATGTCAGGAGCTACAGAGTCCATCAGGATATATTTGTAAATGTGCATGTCAAAAGGCAATTTGGTTAATAAATGTCAAGATGTTTCACTTTGCGAGACATTGTTCCTTCTGTGTCCCGAGGCGGGTTTGTGGTTTATGTAACTGCTTGCATGCAATCCTTTAAAGAGCACTAAGGAAGACCTGCTGCAGCTGCAGACTGGAAATAAAATCATCTTTTTTGACCTGCACCTCTGCTGCTAATTGTCACATTTTCAGACGTGTGAGATTCTGCACACCACCTCCTCATGCACATTTCCTCACATCACATGCTGACATTTCCAACAGAGAAAGGTATTTTTTTTATTATTGATGTGTCAGACATTCAAGCTTATATCACTGCCTCAGTAAAGCCAAACAAAGTGCTCAGAGAACTCTCTGACTGTATGAACTGGCCTGGATGAAGAAGGGATTCAGATGGAGCCATGTGCCCTTTCAGCTCTGCACTTTCCCAGGGACCTTCATGCCAAACACAATCATACCAACCAGGCTCAGAGTGGTGCTCCCTCCTTGTCCCTGCAGCATCATCGCAAGGCTGAGGGCAGGCTCCTTATTGAGGTTAGATAAAGTGGCTTACTCGATTCACTTTTCTGTTGTGGTGGGTTTTTCCTCTCTGATCTGAGCTCTTTCCAAAAGAGGTTCTGACAGTACTTCTCTGTGGTTTTGCAGGTTTCATATTCAAAGGTCGACTAATCTGGAAATATCATGAACCAAGTAGGGAGCTTTTGTATTTATTCTACAGGTTCAAACTTTTCACAAGAAAACTGTGAGGAACCTCTGGAGGTGCGGCATGGTGACGTGTCAAACAAAAACTCCCCCATGTATCATTGATGAATTAAGCAAGCCTTTATTTTGATAGTCTTTTCACTGTTCAGTGAAAACATATCATTAAAATGCTGAATTAGTACTGCAGGAGGCAGATAGAAGTGGCAGATCTGTAGTCCCGTGGTTCTGACCCATGTTGCATTCTAACACGTGTTCAAGTGCAGCGCAGTGTGGCCACTCAGATGTGACTTGGCATGACTGAAATAAATCCATAATGAGGTTGACGTGTCTCGGCCTCGTGGCTCTGTAATTTAAAGCAGCTCATCTGGCTGCACAGAACACGGTCTGGCTGCCTCCATAATGACCACGCTCATGTGTTTGCTGAGTGGGTTCCAGATATGTTAATCATTTGACACATGGGCCACTTGATTTTCATTTATATGCAAGAAAGGTTTTGAGTTCAAGTTAAACTTCGGCTCATCTTTCTCCCCTAAAACGATTCAGTTCACAATGATTACCGGCTCTGTTAGGGTGTCGTTCACAGCTCGTTTACAGTGATCTTGTCGCGTTCTCAGGTTTAGAGTGACCAAAGCACAGACAAGAGCTCGGCAGCTGCATGTTTAAAGGAGTCTTCTTGTTTTATTCAAAGATAAGTTCAAAAAGGTTTTCCAAACGTAGCAAGAATGTAGCAAAATCAATGCAGATACAAGAAATCCAAAAACTTACAAAGTTGATACTGCAGGAACATAGTAGACAAAGTACATAGATGAGGGTAGGTCAACGGAGATATGAACCGGGATTCGAACGGAGGAACAAACAAGAACAGAGAGCTGATGAACAGAGGGAAGTGGAGTATGGACCAATGAGAATGAGAGATAGGAAATCAGGGGAGATGAAATTCAGGTGTGGACCAGGCTGTAGAGAACTGAGGGAAAGTGAATATTTGCGAAGGTGACAAGGCTAGAAACAAAACGAAACACGAGAGCTAAACCATATGATAAATCCAGAGGGGAAAACATGAGGGAAGCTAGACCGTAACATAACCAAAGGAACCTGACTACAAAAATAAAACTACAAATAACAAAACTCTGGGAAAACAGAACAAAGTAAAACTATGAACGAAGATAATAAACCAAAAGAAACATAAGGACCTAGAATAATCATTAACTAAAGCAAACTAAGAAGCTAAAGGGAATAGAAGAAACACCAAAACCTAATAATTAACAAAGAACCCATAAAGGAACCCTGACTGTAAATAAACAAAACCTAAACCACAGAAAGGGAAGCAGGACGAGGAGGAACAGAGAAAATAAACTAGTAAACAAAGAGCGCAGGTAAACAAATACCAAAACATAAATAAACACAGAGATACTAAATTGTAAACTAAACTAGAAACTACAAGGAAGACAAGGGAACTAAAAAAATAACAAACATAATAATAGTCATAATCATAAGAAAACCATAACATGTAATAGAAAAGAAACCACTAAAGGAACTAGGAGCGAAGGGAGAGAAAACAACAAACACTAGGAGGCAGGAAATAAACAAACAACCATGACTACAAAACCAAACTAAAGTCAAAACATAAAACCACAACAAAGTCCAAAGATGTCGCCTCACGACAGATCTACTCTTTCATTTAAAATAGTCTTAAAACATTTTTATTTAGCCTGTTTCTATCCATCATTAATAGTTCATCTATTATCACTCTATTATCTAGTATGTCTTTAAACTTGTTCTGCTTTTCCACCCTTTCCCTGACTAATTTCAGAGGGATGAGCCAGTTTACTTTGATCTGTGAACTATTCAGCCATAAAAAGGCGCCCAAAACCTAAAGGGTGAGACGCTTGTGTGTTGACAGAAAACTAAGCCAAGAACCAGGTCCACGATCAGCCGGCATTTAGTTAAATCTAAGATAACACAGTCAGACAGATAGAGAATGAAGACACACTTTCTGTCTGAAGCACAGATGTTTAACATCTGACGCTTGTTAATGTATTAGGATCTCCTTGCAGACAGTGATAAATGCTGCAATTTTTCTGTGAATCGTAAGGCTCTGAGTGATACGTGTCTAAATGGTGGCCATTTATTATCTCCAGGTAGCTCCCATGTGACTTCCCTTAGCGTGTAATTTTGACGGTCATGGTGATGGCGGACCCGACAGGTAACAAACGGAAGAAAACATCCATTAATAAGGATTGATGGGAGGACATCCATGAATGTGGAGCCTGAAAATGAATTTTTAATGATCTATGTGAGCATGATGGATCTCATGCGTTAACGTGCCGAATTAAGTGTGATGAGGTGAGATGCTCAATTGTTCTGGGTTGGTGGGAGAGATATTGAATTTCTCAACATCTTCATCTCCACACACATTTTGCATTATCACTGTAATGACTGGCAGCTCCATCGCTCTCAGGCACTCCAAAGGGTAATCTGATGCACTAGTAATGGTGCACTGTAGATGTTGATGGTTTGGACTGTTGTCCTCACATATGACCTGCATCACTCTTAACTTAAGTTCTTCTCTTCAGTGAATGCAATGTGCCTTTGGACCTTTCTCTTGTGATTTTAAAACAGCAAAACTAAGACAATTTCAGCACCGATTTGTGTGTATTGCTCCATATTAGGAATAATCTACAATGTCTTGCAAAAATACTTACATATTTACATCAAATTTCCTACTGTTTGTCACTTTACAACCACAAATTTCAGTAGATGTTATTGGGATTTTATGTCATAGATCAACAAAAGGTTATGCAGAACTGTGTAGTAGGGATGGGCAATATGGATTTCAATTGTATCATGATATTTTGTGATATTTATTCTTTTTGTGACTGCATGTTGCATCAATCATAGACCCAGAAACTTACTGTTTTACCCATTTTTAAAAAAGGCTTCTTCAGCACACCAAAAAAGTGTGATTATTTATCACTAAGCTGCAAACAGTAATTGCAATTTAATCATATTTTTAAATTTGTTGAGATTAATTCATGCTCTCATTGAACAAACAGTAGAGAAAATAGTAAAAATAAATCATCTGACCCAGTCTCAAGACTTTTTCATCCTCTAACAGGTTTTCTTTTAGGACAGATGGTGAATATTTGTGCACACAACTCCAAAGTTAAAAAACTTTGACCAGCTTCCCATTTCATGCTGAAAAAAAGCATACCCAAAGCATGTTCAAAGCAATGTGGGGTGTTAGTTTTATACCAAACATAGAGTTTTGCACCAAACATAGAGTTTTGCACCAAACATAGAGTTTTGCACCAAACATAGAGTTTTGCATATTGGTTAATAAATAAAGTCTTGGTCTAATCTGACCGGAACGTCTGACCCACATGCTTCTGTTAGATCCACTATGGTTTGTGCACAGTGACTGAAAACAGAGTCACTGAAGAGAAACACCCGGAAGATATTTGGTGATTTGGACTTCATAAGCAAAATGTCTGGTTTACAGAGCGCTGGCCCATATGGATCAAAGACCAGCGCCTGTATTTTAAATCTTATCCAGGATGCTGATTTTTCTTACATGCCTCTGAGAAATATGTGGCTTCAAACTAAATAGTCATTGTTAGTCTTTGCGCTTGGTGCATTTTTGCTTAGCTTCCAAGGTTTGACGGGAAGGAATTTAAATTTAAATCAGATGAACCCTAAAATCTTTCATTTTGCAGGTAATCCAATGCTTGTTAAATTAGTCCTGCTCTAATTTAGGTTTCAGTAAATATGAAGTCAATTTTTAATTAGATTATTTGTAAGTAAACTCTTTCCGAGCTGTTTTCTGTTCTCCGTGTCATGCTTAATGATTTTAATTTCCAATCCTTTAATTTTGTTTTAATCCTCAGTTCTTTTGACTGGCCATTCACAGATGTGCACATAAATTCCAGCTTTGTTACAGTGTGTGCATTATTACAAGCTTTGTCACCACTAACATCAGCGCCACGTGAACATGCTGTGAGAGAGAATGGGATATGCATGACTTGCTCTCAGCTGTCGGTCTGAGAGCAAATGTTGCATTTTGGTCTCCCCTCTTTCCTCCTTTTTTCTTAATTTTGGTTTGTGTATGTAACAAACTGTGTGTCTGTTGTTTTTTGTTTATTTGTAACCTGAATGAAACAAAAACGGGGGACAAGCAGGTTCATTCTATGTGCATGTGCTTTCCCTCTAGACTCTGGCTGCCCTAACGAGAAATTCGATAAATCTGCTTCCAAACCATCTTGCACAAGCTTTGCATGTCCACTCTGGTCCTGAGGAAATTAACAAGCGAATAGAGAGTGCCATCGACTTACGGAGTGGCGATAAGTTGAGAAGAGAGCATATCAAGCCTTTCTCACTGATGTTTAAAGACTCCAGCCTGGAAGAGAAGGTAGCTGGGGTTTTAGACAGATCAATGTTTTTTTCCTCTCTCTCTCCCTCCTCATACCTATTTTTGAGATTTCCAAAATCAAAACATTGACACAATTAAAAAAAATCATGAGTAAGCTAAAGGCACTTACATTGGGTTTGTTGCAAAACGCCCCCCCCCCCCCCCCGTCCTTTATTTAATTACAGCCTGCGTACATGAGTCACTGTATAATTACAGGCTTATCGAAATATTTCAGAATATTTTTTTATTTGGTAAGTGTGTCTATTTGGAGTCTCAAGTGTGCCATCATTAAATAGCTTGATTTTCTATTTCCCAATCTTTTCTTCTATCAAAGAAAGTAGACATTTTTTTCAATCTAAATAAAAATAAAACCATTATTAGTTCAAACAGGAACCAAAGAGAAATGATCAAGTCATTGTGCATGTATTTGACTAATTATCAAATCCAATCATTTTTTCATGAACTCTGAGGACCATTAATAGATATAATAATAATTAATAATAAATAATAATTAATATGTAAAATGCCAATGCAGTACAAAAAAAAAAAAAAAAATCATCGAAAAAAAGCAAAAAGCAGAAAAATAAAGAAACTTAAAAAATATGAAAATGTAAAAAAAAATAATCTTGCCCATCCCTCTCTGCTGTGCTTGGGCTCTGTTTCAGAAGCTCCACCCTCAGGCAGACATGCACAGGCAAGTAACCATGGTAACAGTAAGTGGCAGTAATAATACCAGGTAGTAGTGTTGGATTAAATGGCCCTACATCTAAAAGAAATACATTTTTAAACAGCTGGAAAGATTTCTGTACGTTTTATTTTTAGTATTTTTGTTTTTGTTTCTATGCTACACACCTAATAACAACAAGGTACTTTTTGCCCAAACATACATGTTTTAAACACTTGTTTTCCCAAATAAACAGCAAAAATGTCAGTTTCAATGACAATGAACCAAAATGTGTAGTTTAAAATATTGGTTAAAGCTATTTAAGTAAACAACACAGTTTTATGTTTTGGGTACTGTTACCATGAAAATGTTTAATTCAACAAAGAAAGTAATTTATTCTTTTTTTTACATGGCTAAAACTTTAATGCATTAAAGAATCACATTCACTGACAAATGGTTTGATTATCAAGAACATGGTACATTCAGACCCAGTGGGCGTGGGTGGTGAGAGTTTATTACCAAAAAGTCAGACCTTTGGTTCCTTATAGACACATAGGACAGGATTGCAGGCACAATACCTGGCGGTAGTAGGAGGTAGATGGACGGTGAGGAGAGTGAAGTGACGTCACAGTGAACGACATCAACAACATCGTCACATTAAACAGTTTTCTGCTTAATGTGTCTGAGTCTTCGTCCTCACTCTTCTGACTAACTGTCAGATGCTCCAGCAGCTGCTTGATAAAAACATAACTCCACTCATGACAACAACAGTAATGCTATCCAGTGGCCGTTCTGGACGTACCAGTTTCTCACCAGCTGAGTCGTTTACATACCAATCTCTGGTCTGTTTCCACTAAACATGCTTTACAGACAGTGAGGAGGTTATAGCACAAATTTTATAAGGAGAATTAGTTGCCTGATGCAGCTTTTAACTTTTCTAGTTACTTTTTTTATTCTGATTACTGCTGAAGGTAAATAAAAAGGGGACCACTGCTTTTATTAGAGGTTCCTCCTGGCTGTGATTGGCTGATTAATTTTTGATCCATTGAAGTTATTGGAGAAGTCTTTTTTATTTGCCCTGAAGCATAGTTACAGCAGTAGTTACATTTTTGTTTCTGGACTAGCTTTGCTTTGATGGTTTGGTGGAGTGGAGTCCTCTCCAAACTAAGAAATACATTTTAGATTAATGGGTTTGTTAGAATCAAATGATAAACTTTGGAATTACAGCGGCACACTTTGGACTCCATACATGGTCAAAACAGAAAAATGGTAAAACTGCACCCCAAAAAAATTAGATTTTCTTTATGTTTTATTATTATTTCAGGCATACTAAGCAAGTCATGTTTTGTTTTTTCTACCTTAATGAGCTTGGAATAGACATTGTTTGGTAATGCTGGTTTGTTCCACTAAAGCACACAGAGCCCCCTTCAGTTTACTCATGACTAAAAAGTTCAAACCATGGAACTATTGAAAACTCCGTTTTGTGGAAAAAGTTGACCAGCTCGGCTTTTTTTTAATCTTATTTTCCTTTCTCTCTTGTTTTAACTTTTGATCACTGCATTCAGTAAAAAAAAATTTAAAAAAGAAAATAAAAAAAAAAGAAAATGTATTTCTGTTTTCCCAAAATTATGGCTTCTACTTCCCGGCATCATCATCGTGTAAAAGGACCTTTAGATTCAAATGTTGGACATATCAATGTTAATTTTTCTAGGACACTGTAAGGACTAATCAATAACATAGCCAGTCTATGGTTAGTAATATTAAAAGTGTAACATATTTAATTAATATAGGACATTAGTAATAGTAATCTACAGTAATCTGACTTGGATAAACAGACCTTGCAGCTGCAATCTTTGACCCTACAGACTTTGTATGGACAGCTGTTTTTATATGATCACAAATCACCAGAATCATCTGCAGCAGTATTTTTGATTGATTACATAATGTTGATATGTCCACTGGTGGTTCTGTCATATTAGGTCAGTATCATGACATATTAAAGTTATGGTTAGAAGAAAAAAATTAGGAATGTTCTTTTTCTTTGCTGAATGCAGTGTTGTACGCCCTTTTTAAAATATTTTTGCTCCTTTTTATTTTGTGCTGTCGCCTTCAGTTCAAATTGGCTTTCCGCCCCTCATACTTGTGTTTGCTCCTTAAATTCTACCACCATCCCAAACAAAACTTTTCCACCACCTTAATTTATCAAATTTGACTGTTTATCTTGGTAACCTCCAAACTTCCTTACTAAATGTGCAGTGATTTGGTGTTGCCCTCCCTTCATCCTTCTTTATATTTTTTTTATTTTTAATTTACATTTTTTTTTTTTTTTTTGCCAAAGATGTGACCAAACGTGAAGCATCCTCTTGCTAATTTCCTAGCACCCTTTAAGAAAGAGACAGAGAGGTTTGGGGCAGCACGTGTCGCTGGGGTGGAAATGGGCGACCACATCTGGGGTCATACGTTGATAGCCAGAAATGGCTAAAGCACAAATTTGTACCAGATTGTTTCCTTCTTAGATGTTAATAAAAACTTTTCTGAAGCTGTAGGATCTTTTTTTAAGGAGAACAATTTTAAGTCATTTTTTTTTTTTTGTTAAAGTTAGCATTTTCCCTTTGAAGTTCTTATGAGAAAAAAGTAAAATTGTTTTTGTTTGCAGGGTTTTATTTACTGGAGTTTAGCTATGGCTAATTTAGCATAGCTTATCTTAGTTTAGCTAGCTAAGGGGAACATCTATCTTAGCTAGCATTTTTTTTATTTTTTGCTACTTTTGCATACAGTCAGTAAAAATGTAGATTTCAGTCATCGTATTTAAGCCCTGAAAAGAAAAGAAATTATAAAATTTCCTCTGATTTTGAGTAATTTAAAAAATTTGAATGTAAACTCTGAATCAACAAAAATGAAAATAGGTGCACCTTTTCAATATGTAACTGTGTGACACACTACAACAAATAGTGAAGGTATACCACTAAAGTATCATCAAATAAAACCTGAAGTTCATTAATATGTCTTGGACTTAAACCTTTTTTGCACTTGAGTTAATAGTTTTTATTTAGAGGGGCAACAAAAACTTTTAAATATAACAATATATAAAAATTTTCCGAATCTTAATTTAATCCACCTTTCAGATTTAATTTCAGAGTTTATTTACACTCAGCACTCTCTGTTGGTGTCTCAGCTAACATTTGAAAGCCAGCATCGTGCTTGTCAGCTTTGCACCTTCCCCGGGACCCCACAGCTAACCCACCAGCTCCTGTCTCTCTCTAACGCTTGTGGTTGACCGAGTCGCATGCATCTGTGGCACTGCATCTGTGTGTTTGGTGCATTTTGATTTGTTCAGTCTTCTCTGTTTGTCTGAAAACCTGTTTCCCCATCTTCCCCTCACCTCCTTTTCCTCCTTCTTTTCTTTTCTCTTCGTCTTCGTTTCTTTCTCTGTGCAGTACTCACAGATGAGGGACGAGGTTTTCAAGTCCAACCTGGTCTGCGCCTTTATTGTGCTCATCTTCATCACAGCTATTCAAAGCCTGCTTCCCTCTGCCAGGTAAGGGAAAGGAAACTGTTGACTGTCATCAGATTTCGTGATCAAAACAAGCAAAAACTTTCACAAAACAATCCTAAAAAAAGGATGGGGTGCTTAAAAAACTTTCCAAAAAACTACCCCAATCTTGATGAAAGAAACAATACCAAAATAAATTCAAACTTGTTGGATAAATATTCTAACCTAAAAAAAGAATGGTCCAATTAGTAAAAAATCTGTCTAATTGCAAATAAAATGAGTGTCCTGATTGCATTCTTTACAGAATCCATCCATGCATCATCGTCTATACCAGCGTATCCTTGCAGGGTCGTGGGGGGGCTGCAGGGTAAGAGGCTGGTAAACCCTAGACAGGTCGCCAGTCCATTGCAGGGCAACACAGAGACAGACAGGAATTTAGAGACCAATCAAGCTGATGGTCATGTTTTAGACATGCAGAGGGCCTTCAGGCCGGGGTTTGTATTAATAGTAATATTATTTATGCTTAATCTAATTTCTTGATAAAAACCTTTTGCACGAGTAATGGTCAGAGTGTGTTATTTACACATTTATTGCATCAATGCCTGTGATGACTGTATGTAGACATCTGACTGGAACTAGAAATGATGAAATTGTGTTTCACAAAACCACTTTCAAGCTTCTACCAAGCTTAAGTAAGTGTCTTCAGGCATGACCTCCTAGTTCTTAGTTTCTTATACAATCTTGTTTTAAATCTGTAATGAGGCACAATAAGCAGTTGTTAAAGGGCTGAAATTCAGATAAAAGGCTTTGGCTGTTAATGGACACATTTTAACAAGCAGACTGCAGCCTTTGTATAAGAAGATGTTAAAGAGGCACTGTTTGACTTGATTTGCATGTTTGATTTAAATAACTAGTACATAAAAGGGTTTATTTTGGCCCAAGAGTAGGGGTGGGAAAATTTGCATTGTTTGCAGTTGTTTTAAATCATTTTTATTAGGTTAAAAAATGGTAATTCAAACAGATGATGTCTGCATACCCCAAAAACTGCTGTTGAATGCAATTACAGCAATAAGATCTATCACCAAGACGGAGAAATATCGTGACAAGATTTTTGGTCCATATTGACCATTCTCAGTAACTTCTGGTTAAAAACTCCAGTTGGACTGCTAAGCCTGCTACTGTTTCAGTCAAACAGTGATCTGGATGCAGAGCCGTTAGAAAGGCATCAATGATCAGGTTTCCAAACTGTGGTAAGCAGAGAGGAACAACAATTATGCATGTAAAGTGGGATATCACAGATGAGTCACTGTCAGCTCCTGGAGTACATGTGTGACAAATCACAAGGCATGAGTGCTTCTGTTATGCTGTTCAAAGCACTTTTAGTCATGATTGGAGTCTTTTGTCCCCTGAGATGAAATTTTATCTCCAAATCCAGAGAAAAGTAATCACTCAGATCGTGCAATAGAACCTTTCCTCCTTAATGAGATAATTTCATCATTGCCTGAGAAGTCCCTGAAAGGTTTGAGGATGAGTAAGAGTGACTGTTATCTGAACAAGACAATATATTTGCTTTGAAAGCGTGTTTCATGATTTATGGTGAATAACGAAAACAGAAGAACTGAAAAATCAGTGCACAGACCATTTTTTGAACATCTCTCCTGAAGTCAGTTGTTGTTATGAAGCTATGAACCTATTATAGTGGTTGAATACTGTCATATACAGACCCATTCAATAAATTAGAACATGTTCATGTTACAGTAACTAAGTTCACTAAATGAAACACATTATATCCAGTAATTACACATAGACTGATGTTTTCAAGCCTTTGAGTCAAAATCCTGCTTCAAGACCCAGTGATGACCCATTTTTATTTCCATCAGATTTGTTAAACGTCCTGATATTTCAAAGAGTTTATGCTGCCATATTCCCTGTATGTTTTACAACCAACTCATCTGGAGTGTTTGCTGCAGAAAGGCTCAATCTTAGTGCCATCTGACCAAGGCTCACAATGTGACTTAGTAGAGTTTATTAAACTCCACATGTTTATGTTTGTGATGGTAGGGCATGCCTGCCACTTCTGGTGGCTTTACCTCCTCTTACCATCTTCTTTATTGTATGTGATTATTTTGGGTCTAGATTGTCACAGTTCCAGGTATTTTAAATGATTGAGCAGCTTGTGTCCTGTGTCCATTTTATGACTCATGAAGATCTTTACACATCTGCCTTAGTTGAACAAGATTTGGTCATGTCATCTGTGTTCCCTGGGATAACAGGATTCCATGAACTGTCAATTAAAAGATGTTAGGCGATCTAATCAACTTAAAAAATAAAATATAAATCTCCAAACATTTCTGCTACATTTATTTTACACGTACTGTTGTATCTTTAAATTAACGTGACGACAGATAATGTTTTTTCCTATTCTGGGTAAATGTTCTTAAATTAACAGTAGGTTTCTTCAAATAGGTTTTCAGGCTGCGATTTTGCAGGTGCAATAAAGCTGAATTCGGTTTGAGGCTTTTTACACACCATTACCAGGGGGAGCAGGTAACTGTGAATGATGCCGCGGCTCATTTAACAGCTCTAGAGACATCAGCTCTGATCACGCAGGAAATTATTTGACAATGATTGTTGCTGTTTTTCTAAGATGTTGGAAAGTATTTCCCCAGTTTTAACTCATCCTCAGAGGGATTTTCATGTTTTCATGATTGTGAAGAAGGTAAAACCAAATCATTTTCTACCTCAATTCTTATTAAAAAAGGTAAAAAGTATTCATGGTTTCATCCAAGAGGTTAAAGTGTCATAACCTGTTTAAGAGAATCTGGAGGCCTGTTTTAACTGCGTCTGTTATTTTGTTCACGCAGAATGGTGACAATGGTGATCCAGTTTTCGATCCTCATCGTCCTCCACTCCTGCCTGGTTCTAGTTACGACGGCGGAGGACTACAAGTGTCTGCCTCTGGTCCTGAGAAAAGCTTGCTGCTGGATTAATGAGACATATGCAGCGCGAAACGTCATCATATTCATCTCAATCCTTATTAACTTCCTCGCAGCAATGATCAATATTGTAAGTACAATTCAAGGGAGACAAATTGTTGAAGAAAAAGGGGAATGTTTATTTGTTCTGGCAGAGTCTAGCTTTGAGATTTTCCACCACTTAATCCAGAAGGAAGGTAGTTGAACCAATTCCATCTAATATTAGAAGTTGTATGAAGAACTGTCTCAGCCAAACGTTCCCAGGGTCTTTGGTCATGGCGGTGTACTTTGAATCCAAATAGAATGCATATAGACACAATTCTAATGATGGAAATATGTTCTGTTGGTTTTTACTAGTAACTCATGATTTCACTGCCGTCATGAAATGTTCGTCTATAACAGGGATGTCCAACTCCAGTCTCTAAGCGCCAGTGTCCTGCAGGTTTTAGATGTGTCCTTGTTCCAACACTGATTTCAACAACTAAATTACCTCCTCAACATGTCTTCAAGTTCTCCAGAGGACACATAATGAACCAATTATTTGATTCAGATGTGTTGACCCAGGGTGAAATCTAATACATGTAGGACACCGGCCCCTGACTTTGGACACCACTGCTCTATAAGGCATAGATTTCGTCACTAAGGGTCTCTGGGGTCTTCTGCAGTAAGGTGCATGCAGTTTGCAACATTTTGATTCATAGACTACTATATTAAGGTACAGCTTATGATAAAGCTCTCATTTAAAAGATGGTTTATACCGTTTTAACCCCTATTCTTAATAGAAATATCAATCCTAGATATGCATACTTGACAGATGGTGTAGTTGTGGTGAGCAGGGTGCAGTTATAGGTGCAGAGGGTGTTGGATATATACAACCCTGTGGAGTGCCAGTGCTGAGGGCTGAAGATGTATGTTGACCCAGTTTGACCCTCTGGCTGAGACTTGACAGGAAGCTGTGCATCCGCATGCAGGTGGAGAGAGGTGTGATGTGATATGGGCCCTGATCAGATGTTCAAAGCATTTCATGACCACTGGTGTCAGTGCAAAGCACCTGTCCTGGCATACCGTTGGGTCCAGCTGCTTTCCTCAGCTTGACAGCCAGCAGCGAGCGCCTCACCTCATGCTGCTCGACAGAGAGGGTGAAGCTACTGTAGGATGTAGTGCAGCTACGTGTTGAGGCACCACCTCAAAGCAGGTGAAAAAGAGGTTCAGCTCCTCTGCCGGAGAAGTGTCACCTTCAGCAGCAGTGAAGTTGATTTTCCAGTTGGTAAGCTGCTGGATCCCCTGCCACTCCTGCCTGCTGTCGTTGCTGTCCCGGTGGTCTTTGATCCTCTTCCTATATTGAAACAAAACTATTATTTTTTTTAAATGATTTTAAGCTTTGTTTTGGTGTTTTAATTAAAAAAAATATTTATTATAAACCCATACACATTAAGCCAAAACTGGTTGGGGTTAATTGGCATTTTACGAATTACATTTTCAAACAGTAGCTACGTTTACATGGACATAAGTAATCGGAATAAACGGCCGATCGGACTAAAAATGTGTCATGTAAACATGTCAGTATTCTGATCCGATTCGGCAGGATTCAAATGAAGTTGTAATCCGACTGAGAGGGGTGGTTTATGCCGATTGACAATCAGCAAGCAAGTAAATGCTTGACAGGATCAAGTTATTCTGAATGAGGCAAACTGACCTGAGTGCGCATGTGCGCCCCGCATCGACATGACGTATTTCCGCTTTGAGTTGTTAGTCGCTCTGGCTAGATGTTAATTCAATTCAATTCAGTTTTATTTATATAGCGCCAATTCACAACATGTTGTCTTAAGACACTTCACAAAAGTCAGGTTCATACATTCCAATTAATTGTAACCATTGAACAGTTCAGTCAGATTCAGTTATTTATTCAAATTGGATAAAAAGTTTTTCTATCTAAGGAAACCCAGCAGATTGCATCCAGTCAGTGACTTGCAGCATTCACTCCTCCTGGATGAGCATGTAGAGACAGTGGACAGTCACTGGTGTTGACTTTGCAGCAATCCCTCATACTGAGCATGCATGTAGCGACAGTGGAGAGGAAAAACTCCCTTTTAACAGGAAGAAACCTCCAGCAGAACCAGAACCAGGCTCAGTGTGAGCGGCCATCTGCCACGACCCACTGGAGGTTTGAGAGAACAGAGCAGAGACACAAAGAGAACAAAGAAGCACTGATCCAGGAGTACTTTCTATGGGAAGGAAAAGTAAATGTTAATGGATGTAGATCCTTTAGTCGTTTCATCTAGAAAGAAAGAACAGATAAACTCTGAGCCAGTTTTCAAGGTTAGAGTCTGAAAGAGAGCACATAGAGTTTGTTACAGTAGAAGCTCAGTCAGTAGCTATGTCTAGGAGAGAGAAAGGGTTAAACACTAAAAGACAGGGCCATGTGGATCATTGGTAGAAGGTGAGCATTAAGTTAAGTAAGGTGCATGCATTAACAGAATATGCCAATCGGCAAGTTTAGATGACACATTTTTAGTCCGATCGGCCATTTTATTCTGATTACTTATGTCCATATAAACGGTACAATCCTATTATTTTTTGTTTTTGGATAAAAATAAATTTAATCCAATTGTGAAGTTTTGTGCATGTAAACTTAACTAAGAAATAGTTTAGGACAGAAACTGTTTATAAATGATGCTCACAGCAGTCACAAAAAAGACGTTAAATAAATAAATAATTTTTGCACATCGTGCAAACAACAAATTAGACAACCCATTCAAGCCAGTTCAGACAGTCAACTCTGGCAGTGGTGCTGCTTTTGATGTTTCTTAGCATACCCTAATAATCTGGAAGGTCTCTTTAAGCTGCAAGACTTCTAGCAGCAGTCTGCATATCCCCCCATTCACATATACATTTATATAAGCATGACTCACACTGGGAATCAATAACAACAGCATGACTCACTTCAGTTAATCATTGTGAGAAAAGATAAATAGACACCGGATTTAAGCAGATCCAGAAATCTCAGCTATGCACATTTATGCGCTTTATTATAAGGGTCTATAAAGACATACTGTATAACTTCCTTAAATTTCTGGCCAGAAATCCAAACAGCTTTAGTTTTATTAGAAAATGTCAAAACCATCAATCTATCTCTACCTTATGGACCGCAGTGTGAAACTCCTTGGTGCAGCTGGTCCAAAAATATAATTCATGCAAGTACATATTTACTTTACAATTTACAAAATCTATTTTTATTGACTAAGAGTTTTGATGAACATTTTTGAATAAAAAGGATTTTGCATATTTTACATTGAACTTGAATCAATCTAATATTATACATTCAAATAATCCACTCTGTTGGTTTCTCGCAGCTATGGTGTGACTTCGATAAGCCCAGCACCTTCAGGAACCAGACGTACAACGAGTCGGCCTCCATCCCAGACATCTGCTTCTACCCAGAGGTACCAACTAAACGAGGTGTCAAAATTCTGCAGTCAGGTCCATCTGTTGTGCTTTTTCACTTCGACGACAGTGGAAATATGATGAATTAAACATCAGTGACAGCTGCTTGCATCCCAAAGGGAGGTCTCGCCTCGGACACCAGCGACTGATGGAGCCGTCAGAACATCACGTGGAAAATATCCATTATGTTATTTTGCTCACAACATGAAATTGATTGATGGAGCCAATAAGCGAGTTGCATTTTTATAGCTCCAAGCTTAGGCTGAGTCATGCTTTGTTGTATATATACATCATAACCGCATTTCCTCCTGAGGGTCTGCAAATAAGACCTGTTTTTTTAGATATACACAGGAGGTTATTTTTAGCTGCACCAGAATAAGAAAATATTTGAAATAGGATTCAATATTTTTTATAAGGAGGTATAGCAGAAACTTCCCAAATAAAGGCCAGTCTAGTACTTTTGGCTTATTACTGCTCAGAATATGGTGGTGTCTTTTGTGTCCGGGGGAGCTGGAGATTTGATCAGGAGCTCATAAAGTTATTTTAGTTTGTGCCCAGAGTTCATATAATAACAGAAGGCTTATGATCCAAACTGGGAAACTTAGTTTATATGTGCAACGATTAAGACTTTCCTGAGTTGCATTTTAGGTGTGTGAATCTAAAGGAACATACTTGAGATTTAAAAATCTGCAAAGGTTTGTATCTGCATAACTATGAAATAGTAAATGTTTAGTTAGTAATAACTAAAACTTGAACAGTTATATCCCAGTTTAAAATTCAAGATTTAGTAATACAAGAGCAGCTAACGCTTTTTTCTTTTATTTTGTAGCCTGGGATGTTTTGACTCCTTGTGGCTGTTCATGGTATGGCAGTCACTGGCTCACAGTTTTCGGCTTCCCTTTTTAAGGACTTTTAAGGACTTGTTCGTTGCATGAGAACCTAAAACCCAGTTAACCATTACCTAATGATTACATTCTTATTAAACAGTTACTGGCCAGTTAATGGTGAGGAAATGAGGACATGAATAAGTCATTCATCAACCATATTCTGATAAATTATTACTGTAAATATTCTGATCTGGTCTCCAGGTCATCATCATGGAAGGTCATTAAGAGGGTTTTTGAAAGTGCTTGTAAATCAAACATTAATTTTTTACAGGGAACCTAACTTTTAGATTTTTGAAACATGATGGCCCATTCCTAAATAATGACCCATTAAGTCCTCATTAGGTCCTCAAGAAGGATATGAGATAAGCTGTTTGTTGTTGGGAAATAATAAGTTTGCAATTTATTCTTTATTAATTCCTGAATTCATGATTATCTATTACCTTCTGATTAATTTATCATTAGCTGTGAAAACGTTTACACAGGGATTATTACCAATGAGTGTTAGGTAAGAGTCTCTTAAGAATCAGTTGGTAATAACTTAACTATCTATTAACTAACCGATAACTACACAGAAAATAATAACTAGTTGTTTAAGAGTTTGGATAAGAGGTTAAGGATGAGGTAATGTTAGACCGAAATCAGTTCCTCATTATTTGTTCTAGAGATATTTAACAAGTCAATCTTTACCATTAACAACTGATTAAGCTGTTAATTATCAGGGTAAATAGTTAATAATTGGGTAACGAATAATATTTCTTCATTTCAAAAATAACTAACCAATAATTAATCTTCAGTTTTTACTAAACATTTCTGATTGCCTAATGTTTAAAGTTTTAAAGGTATTGTGAGACTTGGTCCATCTACTATACACAGTATATGTTTGATGTGTGTTTAGCTATGATTTAAACTACAAAATGAATACATTTAAATAAAATTCAAATATTCTGCCTTTTTTAATGTTTTTTATCCAGAGAATTGCAGCAAATCGCGAGGTGTCACTAATTTTCTCAAGTTTAAAAGTTTTTGACCAATTCCTGTTTAGTTTGCGATTCTACGATCACCAGAACTTTATCAACGTCCATCACTAAAGTGTTATTTACCTAATTTATCAACTAATAATTAATATTTCTTGTCATACAGTATTCTACTCTGTATCGTATCTTAATAACAGAAACAAAAACATTTTAATTATCACAGGTAATAATCGGGCCCATATTTGTTTTGTTGTCACACTATTATTAACTAGTAGTTAATCAGTAATTAAAAATAGGGTATTAACTGTTTAGTTAATTTGGAGAATTCAGTTACTGGCTAGTAAGGCTCAGGCTCTATTTGATATGTAACTAAATGTTAATCAATCATTAGTTAATGTCAGTTAGCATTTAATGCTGTGTTTCATATTTAATTAACTATGAGGTAACCATTAAATGATAATCAGCAATTGATTTAACTTAATCAGTGACTAATCATGAATCAACAATTTTTTTTATACATTTTTTAAGTGACAGAGCAGGTTATTTCACCTTTAGTTAAAGGTTTTACCTAAAATGTGACAATATCTTCTGCACACTGTGAGATATTTACTGTGAAAATCTGACCTTATGTTTCTGTCTTTCTCAGTATTTTGTATTCACAGGGGTGCTGGCGATGGTCACTTGCGCGGTGTTCCTGCGGCTGAACTCTGTGCTGAAACTAGCTGTGCTGTTGGTGATGATCGCCATCTACTCCCTGCTGACTGAAGCTTTCTACACCTCGCTGTTTGTTCGTTACGACACCGTGCACCACAACACGGAGTGAGTGCTCTCCAGAGTCGGGTCCCACATGGAACGATGTTCCGAGATCCATTCCAACTTGAGCCGAATTTTACTGGATTTTATTCCATAAGATTCGCTGCTTTTTATGTCAGTGCAGCAAAACAGGACATCTCACTTGAGTTTGTTTCCATGAACTTTACAACCATCTAAAAGATCCACAGTCACACATCTACCAGTTCAAAATATATATATATATAAAAGGATTTCCAAGCTGATGCTTACTATTAGGGTGTTGACACGAGTTATTGTTTATTAAAAAAACAAAACAACACATTTATTTATTACTAACTTATGTTACTTTTAAAAGACGATTATAAGCCATCAAATAGTTGTTGTTTACAGCAGAAGTAATGAATGATTCTAGTCTTACATGCATTCATTTTCAATAAACTTGAATATGTTCTGATGATGCTCGTTTCTCAGATTAAACGCACCTTTTAAAAATAAGATCCTTTAAGCAGATATCAAACATACTTCTCATCAAGCCCACAAGCAGAAAACTCATCATGATTCAAATGAAATCAGTCTATGTGGAATTAATCTATATAATGTGTTTCACTTAGTGAATTCAATTACTGTAATAAATATTTTTTTCAATAATATTTCAATAATAATGCACCCACAGGCACAGAGATGTCTGGGATTTGACCAGGATCTTCATAGTGTCAAGTAGCAATCCTAAGCATTACAACAGTGTTTAAAACCATAACGGTACTTGTAAATCTGCACATAGACAGCCAAGAGATTTAGAAAAGCACAACATCTCAAACTTTCAGTTTCTGGAATAAGATTATTCCCACTATATATCCACTATAAAGGAGGAAAACCTCTCCAGGCAGCACCAATGGAAGCCTGGAGATGGGTTCTGCCAGCACTGTTTTCATGTGTGAAACAAAAAGCAGAAAGAAAACAGGATGACTCACGGCTACTCATTAGTTATTAATTCATTGAAATGATTCCTTTTCTTTTTATCTCGTTTACTCCCAGGACCAGAGAAACACTCCTGCTCTCCATTAATAATGGTTGTATTTTGTCGTTATCGACCAATGTGATTCAAATCGCAGGCCATTTGGTGGTCTGCCAATTTGTGTTGCAGTTCAAGCGTGACATTAAGTACAGCATTAAACCTTCACGGTTACCTTGATTGACTCAATGATGCAGAAAAACTCCAAAGGTTCTGTAGCAGCAAAATCTTAGTTCTGTTTTTAGCCTCTCAATCGGTATAAAAAGTACTTCAAACGATTTATTACTGTCACAAAAATCATCCTCTGCACTGAAAACAAATCATGTGCAGTTGTGTTATGCGGGTTTGGGTCTTAAGTCTGGAAAATGCCTGGAGCAGCATCTCTACATCTCTCTGAGCTGATAATCCTCAGTGAGCCCTTGAACAGCATCTCAGTGTCTGTGATGAAAAAAAAAAACATGGTAGCATGAAGTTTTTTCAGAAGATTACAAGTCCTCTCTTATGAGTATTATTTTAACGTCATTTAAGTAAGTAGGTTCTTTACCAAAGTTTTTATCTGGAAGACTTTAAACTTTGTAATCTTATAGATTAAGTGATTTAACAATTTACATTTTTATTTCCCTGTCAAAAAACAGGGACATAGAAACAAAACGTGATATATGAAGGAAACATCCCTGTTTGTCTTTTATTTCCATCTAATCTTTTCTGCATCAGTGTAATAGAAGACAAAATAAGAAAAGAAAACCTTTAAGCGGCTTCCTTTCTCTTCTCATTCCAACAGAAACTTCTTGGGAACCAAAGAGACATCTCTGCTCCTGATGGCCATGTTTCTCCTCGCCGTGTTTTACCATGGTCAACAGGTAAGACCAAGCATGCTTCATGAAGTTGGTTAAATATAAGCATTGATTGCGATAGAGATTGTTTACATAGATGCATATGCTTGTATGACTCTTTCAGCACTGTTTTGCTTTAGTTAAAGATCTTTTGTTTTATAGAAGGTCGTTATTATACCACCTTCACACTAGATGAACACTCTGCTACAGCGAAATAAATGAGCCACAACTCAATGGTCCTTGCAGGGTCTGGGTGATGTCTTCTGGGGCATATTAGGGGAGCATAGCAGGCTCTTCATTACACATGATATAATGAATAGGGGCTTTTTGAACATGCACAAAACGTATTATCATTATAGCTGCATATCAATGATGCAGGGCTTGCATGCACAATCCACTGTAGCCTCATGTCTCAGCTACATGATACCCATGGTACCAAGTGCACGGCTAGACAGAGAAAGGGTGGACAGAGAAACATCTGTTGGGTGAATACTGACAGCGCAGCAACATGACTGCCTTTACATTTAGGCCCCAGGGACATTTCTCCAGATGTTTTTTCTGTCTGAGGGATTCCACTCAAAAATGCTGTAATATCTGTGCTGTCCCAGAAAGTAGCGATAACGTCAGTATTAATATGGCTAAAGTCTTGCTGGGCTAAAAATTCTCTTAAAACTATTTTAAATCCTGATTTCTTTGGCACATTGTCTTTTCTCTGCCCAGCCATTAATTTCTGCTGCTCTCATTTGAAGTTTGTTTAGAAACAGAAAGAGGAAAAAGCGAAACAGATTGCAACCCTGTGCTGGTGGTTTTTGTCACAGAAAGCCAAAGACATGCATGTTAGGCAGGCATATTGGTCTCTCTAAATTACTCTTAGCTATGAATAAAAACATTCCTGTGTAAAAAAATGATGACGACTCCTGAGGAGATGATTAAATTCAGCAGTTGATTAAGGCTGCCTAATTGTGTTTTTATATCGGAAACCTAACAGTCTCAATAATAAAATGTCTAACTGTTCCTCTCAGTCTCTATGTACAGTTAATCAGTGGGTTATTTTATTGCAAGGTTTATAGAAACTAATATGAAAATGTTTACTGTGACACTAAAATAAAATAAGCAATCATATTTGAACAGACAAATGCATCCGACACTGGAGCACTTTTATTGCTTTTAAGTTTCACCATCTGCCCTGACCTTGATGGAAGTGCAACACACTAAGAGGGGGAATATGTTTATGGTTCTGAAAACAAGTTCTGTAGAATAAAGGTTTGTTGTAGCTTTGGTTAAATGGTCACATTGTATCATCCAATGCCAGTTTTTAAGTGTGGAGCAAAGTAAAATAAAAATCTTACTGTGAGTAAACTTTAAAGCAGTTAAAGTGGGAAGCTTAATTCCCTCAGCATGATGCCTAAAGAAGTGATTACACATAGTAAGTAATGGTTTAATTAAGCTGTGGATGGTAAATGAATTCATATGTCTTTGTGAACTTGACTCATGAATCGATCCGGTTTCATCCGTTTCACATGGTTCTCTGCAATCTGCTGCTTAATGACTGACGTGTTTTTCTTTTTTTGTAGCGCTGACCATAAACAGCATTAAATTTGCTACCCTACACAACAATTTCATTTTGAAATTCAACTCCCTGTTTCTTGACGAAATTAAAGTCAGTCAATTTATTTTCCTTGCAAACATCTCCTGCTGTGCTGCACGTAATTGGAAAGAAAAAAGCTTAATCATGGCACAATTAGTAGATTTACTAGACCATTAAATTAAAAAGCATAAAGTAATCTAACATACTTTTTTAACAATTAAAAGTTTTAACATTATATCAGTAATGATTTGTTCCTCAGTCCTCTTTGTGTTCCCTGGAGGAGATGGATGAGTCATAACAGAAAGAAGTTCAAATTTATGCCTCAATCAGCACAAATGTCAAATTTGAAGTGCGCTCTACGCTGTTACAGGTGTATTTTATTTAATAAGAAAGTAATTGCACATTACATTTTTGTAGTAATTCAGTTCAGAAAGTGAAACTCATATATTGAAAAATCCATTACATGTTCATTTTGATGATTATGGCTTACGGCTAAAAAAAACTAACTTTAGTTTTTAGAAAATATAATATTCTAATTATAATATCACATAAGATCAGTAAAAAAGGATTTCTGAAACACAAATGTCGGCCTTGTAGAAATGTATTCCCATGTTCCCCGCCGGTTTTACGCTCAATACGTGTTGGGGGCTTGTTTTGTTTGATTTACTGTATGAATGTGGCGTGGCATAAAGACAATCAATAGCTGCTTTCAGCTCGTCTGGTGTCTCTCATCTTCCTCTTGACAGTACCCCATAGATTCTCAGTCTGCAGGGTTTAGGTCAGGCCACTTTGCAGGCCTGTCAAGCACATGAAACCAATACATTCATTTACCAAAAGCAGCAGAAAGGGGTTTTAAGGCTCTCATCTTTTCCAAAATCATAGCTTCAATTACAAAACGTCCTAAGATTTCCAACTCTTCCATGTAGCCAGAGCTACCTTCTAAATGCAGCCCTCATTTCCCAGGAATGCTTACACTTCACACAGGAACGTGTTCCTAATGGAGAACGCTGGAGACGGTGGAGCTTTTATTGACATTCGTGTCTCTGCATCTCAGAGACAGTTAAAGCCATCGGACCTCACTATGTTTAGATTTCATTTCCTCATGCCTCGTTGTCCTCGGTTATGGGGATTGCCTGTGTAGGTTAATCCGACGAGAAGTTTACACATAATGCAAACAGCCCCATAGCATGATGCTACCACAACCATGCTTGACAGTCGGTAAAATCATGTTAGGTTTGTTACCCTTCCAAAAACCATTTCTTGCCATCTTGGTGGCCATCTTTCATGAAACAGTTTTTCCAGGAGTTATTTGGCTTGTTCGTGTTGGCAGCTTTTCAGTCAAGCTTAAAGGTACCAGTCAGAACAGGGTCTGCTTTCTTGATCGGCAACTTCTCGGTCCATCAGTTCCCATGACAGGTTTAGGCCTTACTAGTTCCTGGATTGTTGCTGAACTTCCTAACCAATAAAATGACAAAAACTTGGACACAGTTGGTTGTTCCGACAGGACCATGATCCCAAACTCATGTCAGCTTCTAGAGCAACCTTCCTTTTATCTATTCAAACATGTGCACTAAACTCTTATTTTGTTTTTTATGGCTGTTGTTTGTTCTGTACTCATGTCGCCCCCAAAAGAGAAACATTCAATCTAAACATTAGAGGTCAATATTACTGTGACATGATTGATAAACTTCACTATCCAGTGAAGAGTCCTGAAGTTCCTGACTCCTGTATCATGAGCAGCCTCTCTCAAAGTCTGGACTCCAGTCTGGATCTGGACCAAACTGCAAGAAAATCTGGACCCTGGCCAAAATCCATAAATTGAGGGCTTAATTTGACAAATGAACTAATCATAGGATTTGTTCATTTGTGTTTGATTTATCACATCTCAAGTGTCCTATGAGTTTATCCTGACACCAACATTCACAGTGAATGAGCAGCAGAGCAGAGCAACTGTTATTCCTCAGCTATCTCTCAGCCTGTCTGGTTAGTGAGCCTCTCAGCCGAAGCTCAGTTCTCCCTCAGACCGACTGCTGTTTGTTAAAGGCCTGACTAAAGCATAACAATATTCACTGTTTCAGACCTTCAACCCTATCCTGAAATCAGATTTGGAGAAAACCCTGATCTTGCGATAGCAGAGCACAGTGTTTCTTTATGTGAAGGTAATTTATTAATCTTTGAAAATGATCACACATTGATTAATTTCAGAGGGAAGGGTTTGGATATCGATTGGCACGCCTGACTTTCAGTGGTTCAGTGCCACAAAGCAGATGTGTTGGATCAGTTGGATGTACACCTGTGTTCAACACAATTTATAAAGCATGTTTTTTTTGCTGTTTATAAATAAATAAAATATATTTCTGAGCTAACAGAAAAATGACACGGATTTACCACTTCATTTGTTATTTCAGGGTGTTTTTGCTTAAATGGGACAGAATGAAGATGATTTATTTTCACATTACATAGATCACAAACAACCCTGTTTTTTTTATAGATCGGACGCACTACGAGCCATTTTCTTTCAGATGGAGTCAGGGTCCGCAGCCTGAAGGAAACTGTTGTCACCCTGCTGCTTTCATGCTCTCTCTATGGCAACCTTTGATCATGTAGTTCAGCAGCTCAGCGTCAGTTTGACATGGTGGCGACGGAGTTCAAGGTCTTTTGTAGCCTCATGAAGGTAGAGAGCAGGCGTTTTTGAAGTCATCCAGTGGCATACAATATCGATTTTTTCTGGGTCAATTCAATCACTTGTTTGGCAAGCTAGAGACAATGACAGCTCACAGCACGAGCCCTTTGACACTCAGCTCTGAAAAGGTGTTGCATCAGGCAGAGCATTACACTGCATATAAAAGAGACGGTTCGCTCTTAGGAGGAACATTCAGTTCATAGAATTGGACCCGGCCTTTTGGGTTCTAATAGTTTAATGATTGATGTAGAATGTTCAGGATCGGTACAAATAGATTTCTGGTGACAACTTTGTTGCACCTTGTCTTGCTTTTCCAACAGCTTGAACCATCTGAGGCTTGGAAGAACAATATTGTTGAACCACATAGAGCAGGTTACAGAACAGCTCTGCAGGATGGAGCCTTGAAAAGAACCAATTTTTCAGGGTTCACAATATCCACTTGGATTAATATCTGGACTGTTTGATGGCCGTATCATTGGGTTGATCCACATTTATTGAACAAAGGTGTCAATGTTCTTTGCTTGATGTAAAGTTGCATCATTATCCTGTAAAACAGGCGTACCCAACTCCCCATGACATCATCATCTCCTTGTTCAATGAAGATTCATCACTGATATTGTCTAATCATCAACAGTCCATGGCTGCTTCTGTTAAGCCTAAACCTTGTTCTGTTTTATTATTGATGTGTTTAGGATGGCTTTTCTAGACCTAACTCCAATTTTCTTAAGGTAACTTGACTTTGCTACACACAGACTGACTGCTGTTCTGCCGGTTTATCTTTCATTTCCATTTATTGATGTCTTCCTTTTTCTACCCTGATGGTTCCATCTTAGAACCTACTTGCTCCAAGTTTTACTTTTGACTGGGACTAACAAACTTCTTTGGCCACTTTTTAAGTAGATGAACCTTTTTGAAGGAGTTTCTGAATCTTTTTTTATTAGCAGAGCTGTTTTTCGGGCCATTTTACTGACAATCATCCAGCAGTAAGTTTTACTGTTGAAAACACAATTATATTTTAGTTAAGAAGACAATTACTAAATACTAAACATGCTGCCAAAATAAACACTGCTACCAGAATAAGCATCATTCTAACTCTGCAATTAGAGCAATGCCTTTTAATCTGTTGTTGCTGAAAATTTGCTGTACTGTTGTTGAATTTAAAAAAGATGCATAAGGAAACAAACTTTTTATCGCCTCTTTAAATATGCCTTTTCAATGGACACTTGAGTGATTTCTTTTTGTTTGTGAGGTGAACAGGAGTGAATTAAATCCTTTACCTCCACCACCACCTGTCACGTCTGATCCCTGGAAAACGTGAGACTTGCTTCTAATAACTTGAGGACCATGCATTTTCTGCACTGTATGCAGTCTCTAGCATACAGTTTTTTAGCTTTCGTCCGATATAAAACAATTTACTGCCTATTTATGGGGATAATGTCTGGCATCAGATGTTGCAACAAGCAAAAAAATGTCGTTTTACCCTAGAACATCTAACCCTGGTGTAAGGGTGGCTGTGTAGTGCATGTAGTGGGTTAGTAATGGATTTGAGTCTAACATATTTGAGCTGGAAGGCCCAGAAAATAGTAGATTTGGTTGTGTTGAGTAAAAATGGGGTTTGCAAAGGTCATTCTTAAGAAGTAATTTTGCAATGCATCTTGGATTTCCAAGCATCTTGAAGACTGACACCATTTAACTCCAGACTAAGCAATTGTTCAATGACAGCTACCATTAAGTGGCACTTTTATAAATTCATTATAAAATGTATTATCTTGTGGTGTCTAAAGTGTTTTTGCATGGCTGCCCATTGCTAAATGGTATTTATGTGTCCTTATTTTGTCCAACAAATAAACTGAGCTAAGAAGTCAGAAATGCAGTAATGAAGCAGTTAGGCAAATGGTGAACATCAGTGGGAAGCTGAAATTTCTTTCTGGAACACAGCAGATGGTTGTGACCAGATGGGAATGGGTTTTTCTGACATCATCTTTGACAGGAATTTATTTAGACTTGTTTATTTGTAACTTTAATATATCAGTATCTACATTTTTGATACAGAAAATAACAGCAGAAAAGCCTAATTCTGTCTTCTCTGAATAAAGCCATTTCTGGAGAAGGTTATCCCTTCCCAATTTCTGGCATCCCCAGTGTGAACGTGTGCAAAAGATTTAGGCCTAGGGAATGCGATGGCCATGGAAAAAGATATGAATGCAGAGGAAAGTTGATGGAAGCAGGATTTCTTCCAGGTGCTTCATAGCTTTGTCTTTGGTTCTGCCACAACTATGGGTGTCTTGATACTAAAATTTCAAACTTCACACAAATGCTTAGAATTAGACTTGATGGTTTTCTTTACCACGGTAATATTTTTTGACACACAGGGTTCCTTCTCATGAAGTGCATTAAATATTATCAGCTACAGTTTTATAGTATTTTATTTCCTTATTAAGAGCAAAACCAATGAGCAGAAGCCAATTAAGCTCCCATTTCGGTCAAGGTCAAATGTATTGATGTAGCATATTTAAAACAACATACATTGACTAAAACAAATACTTTACATAAAACAATAAAATATCATGATGTCCATAAACCACTAAAACACAACATGGTATAAAATGCAATCCTCTAAAAATGGTTTCAACCAAATGCCAAAGAAAATAAATGAGTTCTTAAAAGTGATTTAAAAGTGTGTACTGGTTGAACTCTGGGGAGGTAACTTATTCCATAAAACTGGAGCTACCACAGAAAAAGCTTAAACACTGTTTTTAACAACAGCACTGGTTTATCGGTTTTAAAAGACTTGTCCAAAAACACACCCAAGATTTCCACATTTTAAAACAACCAGTACATTTTCTAAAAGGGGGTCTGTGCCAAACCAGATTACCTCTGTTCTACTTTCATTTACCTCATCGAGGATTGAATATGTTTTAGACGGTCCAGCAATGTTTTTATTGTTGATGGGAAAATAAATATGGATTTTATCAGCAAAACAATGAAATTAAATATTATGTTTCCTAAAAAGGGATCCCAATGGCAGCATTTAAATGGAGAATAGCACAGGGCCCAGTATAGAACCTGGTAGTACTCCACAAGTGAGGGATGCTGGTGAGGAAAAATTACTGTCTCATTCAGAAAAAAACATGTAATTTATAAGCGTATAACAAAACTATAGCCAAGATAACACTGAGAAAAAGTGTTCATAACCTTTATGGGTTATGCAGTTTGATGAATACAAAATAATTTTTTCCACTGATGGACAAAAAAAAAAGATTATTATCTTCTATAATATATATGTCAAACAGCGTAAACAAGGAACTAGTCAATGTGAATATATTCAGCAGCAGCTCCATTCACTTTGTTTTTTAATAGTCATTTTGCATCATATTTTCTTTGCTATGGAGTCTGAGTAATTTCTGCTCGTATTGTCAGGTTAAGTTTGGGTCCGCTGTTGATTAACATTAATTTGTTCCGTTATTAGCCACATTAGCTGCTAATTCCACTAAAACCAAGCAGAGGAGTAATGGAGGTGATTGAGCCGATCATTTCTTTGCTTCACTATCTAGTTGCAGATGGTCTGCAATATGGTCCTGATCAAAATCTCAAGACTGCATTCAGATGTCCTTTTAAAACCTTAGAGAAATCATTTATTTACAAGGTAAAATATTTATTCTGATATAATGGTAACAACAGATTTCCTTTTATTTGTAACAACTTTATTTAGATTTACATTTTGGATGTTTTTAGATTTATGAAACTGAATCATTGTTGGACAGGAGGTGGCTCAGGAGGTCAATACCGACATAATTAAAATAACAAACAGGAAGTATCTTAATGAAGGTGAGGACAAACTTAAAACTTTTAAAACCAAAACAGACATCTTTAAATATCTCATAACTCACATGTTTGCATTAAGCAGTTTTGCTTAATCTCCAGATTCCTAAGCCATTAAACACTAATAACCAGGGGTGGAGAATCCAGGTCCAGAAAGTAAAAAGCCTGCCTAGTTTTCCTTCATCCTGTTCACTTAACCAGGTGATTAGTCCCTGTCTATGTTGTGGAGATAGAAATTTAAATGGTTAGGACTAATCTCTGTACAGGCTTTTTACTTTCTGGACCTGGATTCTCCACCCCTGCTAACAACCATCACTGAACCGAGGAAGTGGCCTCAGATTTCATCTTTCTAACACCTACTCTGCAGCCCTGACTCGTCTCCCCAGGCAGTTTTTCAGCTTTTCACTCCTGGGAACATATGGCCACAACAAATCACATGGCAACAGCAACCCAAACACTGAGCTGGATAGAGGGAACGGCCAGTGACTCACATTTCCTAATTGCCCCATTAGTGACCTTGATGCGGCAATTAGGTTAGTGTGATTGTTCAGACTACAATTTATAAGCCTGGTACTTCCAACCATGATTGGGATGGAAGACACCTTTTGGATGAGAGGCAAAACCTCTTCAAGAAACAAGTTCAGTGTAAGAACTTATGAATGTCATGTTCTGGATGACTGGGAATCTGGACCAGCATACTCTGTGGAGAACACAATATGTTGTTGTTCAATAGGTTTAAAACAGTATTTCTCTGCAAAGCTCATGTTAACTATTGATCGAGTAAAGCTCTGTTTTCCATTGACACTAATGTATTTGCTCACCTTCAAACTGGTTTAATGTTAATTGGAAAGAAACAGAAAACTAGGCTAAAGTTTCTGTTCCCACTCTTCTGATTAGGTGACTAACTGATACCGCGATTAATCAGAAAGCTCCCAAAGAGTAGTAGAAATCCCCACACGCTGATTGTACTGGCCTAGAAATAATTGATTAACTTCACTGATGACATTTTTCATCCCTCCCTTCTGCAGCCACTCACCATGGGCTCACTTGGTTGGCTCTAATTTATTCATAACATTTTGTATTAATTGTTTATTTAAAAAAGCTAATTGAGTTCCCTTTAAAAACACTTTAGCTTCACAGCAGATTGTTTGAATAGTCTTGTACTGCAAAGGTGATTAAATGTTTGAAATCGGTCAACTGTTGCAGTAAATTCAGCCATCTCATTTAAATAAGAGTTTGCCCTGAACTTTAGTTAGATTTAAGCAGGTATTTCTTTAAAAGTCATCTGTTGAAGCTTTAGGAGTAGAATCCATAAGCTCTGAGGACAGTTGGTAGCACTGTTGCCTTGCAGCAAGAAGGTCCTGGGTTCAATTCCTGGCCGGGGGTCTTTCTGCATGGAGTTTGCATGTTCTCCCCGTGCATGCGTGGGTTCTCACCGGGTACTCTGGCTTCCTCCCACAGTCCAAAGACATGCCTGCTAGGCATTAATCGGTCACTCTAAAATTGCCCTTAGGTGTGTGAATGATTGTGTGCGTGGTTGTTTGTGTGTTGCCCTGCGATGGACTGGCGATCTGTCCAGGGTGTACCCTGCCTCTCGCCCATAGACTGCTGGAGATAGGCACCAGCTCCCCCGCGACCCACTATGGAATAAGCAGTAGAAAATGACTGACTAATAATAACGTCTAGTGGCTGAGTTATGTAAAATGTCTGGGGACTGAAAAGAAGAAAGCACATTGTAATACCGACGTTAGGTTTGCATGATGATTTTTTTGTATTAATTATAAGTTTTTGACACTGATTTGCAGAAAACAGTTAGTAGATGTGTTTGAAATTCTGCTCATCATAGAGGCATTTATATTGTTTCAGTCATATAAAAATTACCCCAGATGTCATTTGTTTTGCCAAAATAACCTATTTATATTAATGTCTGCTTGACTGCATAATTAATAGATACAGTGACTTGTAAAAGTATTCATACCCCTTGAACCTTTCCACATATTGTCTAATTGCAACCACAATCACATAAAATGTCAATAAAATATTTTCATGTTTGTGGTTGTAATGTAACAATATGTGGAAAAGTTCTAGGGATGGGAATACTTTTACACGCCAGTGTACACTGTGGTTGTTACTTTAAAAACATACTGATAAATTTAATTATGTAATCTCAAGATGCAACAAAAAAGCAAGACAAAATAATCTGTGACCATTTTTCCAACTGCTAGGAAGGTTTTTAAACTAGGATTCATTTTTTTTCTCTGGGTTACATTCAGATTATTCCTACCCAGATATTTTTTTTTTATAAGAAGCTGCTTTTTAGCTGATGGATTACCAGATGACAAGCTGTGGTCCATCACTGTGTTGGTTATAAACTAATGCAGCCTCAGACAGTGTGACCAGGTTGCCCTGAACAGACACTAGGGCCGGGTTTGACTGGGGTCTGAGTGCCGATAAGAACTTCCAACTTGATATTCTGGCTTTTGAAACAGATTGTCAATAATTACTTTGTTTTTCAGCTTTTTGCAGAGAACTCAGTGTTCTCCTACTTTTGCTTTTTAATTTTACACAATTTATTTTCCAAATGTTTGGCCTGTGCAGCTTGGACTCTGTTATGAAGTTTTTCTATGTAAGACAGTTAATTCTCTGTAGAACAAAGCTCTCAAATTTATTGTAGATGATTTTTTTCATTACTTGCTTTTCTTGTGATGCTAAAAGCACTTTTTCACCTAATATTTTATCTCAAACTTTACGGATTTTGGGTTTCAATTTAGTCAGCTCAAGTGTTTATGGTTTCAAACCTAACTGATCGCGAAGCAAGAAAGACCAGACAGAATGTGTGATATATTGTCTTTCCTTTATGTTTTTGTCTTCAGCTAGAGTACACGGCCCGGCTGGACTTTCTGTGGCGTGTCCAGGCTAAAGAGGAGATCAACGAGATGAAGGAGCTGCGAGAACACAATGAGAACATGCTGAGGAACATCCTGCCCAGCCACGTGGCCCGGCACTTCCTGGAGAAGGACCGAGACAACGAGGTCTGAACAAAAAACTAAAAACAAAGAAGTGGCTTAGTCAAGCAACCTGACTCAACTGGAAAAAGTTAAATATTCAGAAGCATTTGGCTCTCTGTGAGATGTTCTGGAGGAAATGAATAAAGGCTTATAACTTTAATCAAATCCCCTTTATGCCTTGCCTTTGCTACTCAGGTTTGCACATCAAGCAGTTTGTAAAAACAACCAATTAAAAAGCCCACAGAAATATGAATATTAATATTCAACCTGCCCTAATTTCCATTACTAACACTTCCAGCTTTTTACTCTTAAATCTTCACATGTAGCACGGTTTTGAACAGCTTATGTGCTGTTTTGAAAGTTTAGCCTGTATTTTGTTTTGGTCTCACAACAGTATCTGAACCAGGTTGAGCTCTGGACTTTGACTGGGCCATTTCGCTGTAGATTTGCTGCTGTGTTTGGGATCATTGTAATAATGATGACCCGGTTCGGTATAAGCTTCAGCTGTGAGACAGATGTCATATACCATCAAGCTTTTTCTTTACTTCTCTGAGCTGTACACACACTGACCTTGTGGGGACATTTGGTAGAACATCCCCTTCTTGGAAGATGTTCAGTTCTTAACCCCTCCCAGATTGATGTGGTCGTTGCAATCTGCCAAAGTTCCTGCCTTTCCAGAGTTGGCCATGCTGATGATCAGTGAATAAATGCCATTAATTAGCCACACCTGGCTGTTAGTTTCCCTCCTAATTCCTCTGGAATCAGCAGGAGCGTACTTAGTTTTTTTCACCCAGCCTTCTTGCAGTTTGACTTCATCCTTGTTTAATAGTAATATCATTTTTGTATTGTTTGTACATATGTTACATGCAGCAGTGTCTGCATGTCAGTCAGCATGTCTACATGGACATAAGTGTTCGGAATAATGGGCCAGTCGGAATATTCTGATTTGATTTGGTTCACTCGGAGAGAAATTGTATTCCAAATATGAGGGGAGATTTACGCCGATCCACAATCCAAACCGTGCCCTGTGCCCCTTTCTCACTGGCTCTTTTTAGGCAGCGTGGCTCCACTCCGCTGAGTCTCGCTCCACTCGACACAGAACCTGTTGTGTTTCCATGGACCCACTGACCGCTGGAGGTATGAGTTAAGCCCCGCCTCCAGCCATCAGGGCACTGTGCAGTGCTGCTATTAACGTTACTCTGCGACAATGTCACATTAAAGTAATCTGCTTGAAAGGATAAAAAATAATTAAATAGAAAACAAAAACAGAATAAAAATACAAATAATGCTTTTAATTTGTTTTTTTCAAGCCAAACATGTTTGAAACCGAAGACATTTTGCTCATGTAAACATGGCTAGTGAATCCTTCTCCTCCTGGGGCTTTTGCTGCTGTTAGGTTTCTACAGCCAGGAGGGTACAACTGATTCCTCTTTGCCATTGACAAGCAGAGTATACAGCATGGAGAGGAGCTGGTTTCATGGCCATTTGTCAGCATGTTTGCTGCATGAGCTTGGTGAAGCCTTGGTTTGTTCAGGTTTGTCTACTGCTTTGAGTTGTGAATCAAAGGGAAGGTTGGTTGTTAGAAATCTAGTCTTGGTGTTTCTGGTCTGGTTTGTGACTGAGCAACGTGGCTCTGGAAGTGGAAAGGAAGGTTAAGTGTTGTTTTGTGGATCCCTTTAAGATCATGGTGTTTTCTGTTTCTAGGTGCTGGAGGTTAGCCTATTATGTCCTGATACTAAAACCTTTGCATTGAAATGAAATTTTTGTTTTTTACTGTGAGTGCATTTACAGTTTTCATATTTTCACTGAAGAACGCCAGCAGCCACACAGAACTATTGGTTCTGAAACCCTTTGTCTTGTTTAACCTCCCACTTCCACATGGACTATGAGCCAAACATCATCAGCATTTTAATAATAAATCAGCTACAGTGGGTCAATGCTGAAGCAGCCAGAATGTCTAAATGTCAACATTTAGGCTCATTGAACTGAAAATGGGCGATACTCTGTCACTATTTGTGTAAAGCCGCACCTTTTCTTCAACATTTGCACACCTCACCTTGTTGCTGCTAAATTCATTCAACTCTTTTCCCTCAGCTCATTGAATTTGCTGAGCTTTGGTTTATGCCGCCTGCAGAGAACCGTCTGTATAATTGCTTTTCAAAGACTGAACGGAGCGAGGAGAGAGAATTGTTGGGGCGGTTCACCAAGGCGGAAAACTTTGCTGTGGTTTGATGTTAATAACATGTTGTCAGTGAGCAGCAGAGAGCACATTGAGTTGTATCTCGGTGATTAAGCTGCCCCCAAATCTGCAAGGAGACAAACTTGACAGACTTTGTTTCTGTTCATCTCTGCGGCCTTGTTGCCTTTAATTGATTGATGATGATTGAAAAGAGCAGTTCTGTAGTTGTTTAAAGTACATAATAAAGTACATAATAAATCCTTCGGCAAATCTGTTACTACTCCAGCCTTATTGACACCTTTGGTAAGGATGCATAAAAAGCTTTTCAGAGAATATGAGTGAAAATACAAAACTTTCTTTCACTCATTGTTAATGGTTGAGGGAAGCTATTTATTAGCAATGTTGTTTTCTCTTTGTAAATCATAAAGACAACATTAACTATACTAAAAAGGCCCTGATCAAACATTTACATAACCTGGTTCTTCAGCCTGTGCATAGCATGGCAAAGTGTCTGTGGATGAGATACTTTTTTCTCTCCAATGGTGGAACTGAGCATTCTTCTCAGCAAAAAACATCTCCAGTTCCTGTAAATTATTTGGCTGTCTTTGTGACCTGCATGTTTCACAAAGTTGTTCAGACTCTCTGAGGTCAGGAGACTCAGATGGTCTCTCCAGAATCTTCCCTTTTTCCTCCTGTAGCCAATGACAGATGGACCCGGTCTTGTGTTTCAGATCATTGTCATGGTGGAACGTCTAAGTACTTCTGATGTGAGGCTTTCAGGCCAATGAGTGCAAAGTGTCCTCTCTGATTTTCCAATAACGTGCTGCATCTATCTTGGTGTCAGTTTGGATCAACTTCCTGGTGCCTTCCCAGATCAGACATCCCTGAACCATCAGTGATCCATTTCAGCGTTTCGCAGTTGGAACGATGTACTTTTCTACTGAGGACATGTTAAATCCTGTCTAAATGTAGTGTTAATGGTTGGGGGCATACAAGTTCAGTGTTGGTCTCCCTACCATAAATAACTGAGTTCCAGATGTTTTAAAATTAGCCACTGCTCTGTTTGGCGTAGCTACAACAATAAATGTAATTTATCCAGTGGGGGAAAAATTTTATGTTAAGAAATATTTTTGAGAAAAATCAATGGCGCCATAATTATTGCCACCCCTGCCAATTCCTACATTCCTACCTGCTTTGTAAATTCATAACAGGATCTGAGAAGGGTTAATTAGCAGCCCATGACTGAGGTATAAATATGGTACATTACTGTGCAAAAGGTTTTGGCAGGTGTGAAAAAAAAATGCTTTAAACAAAGAATGCTTGCAAAGATGGAAGTGTTAATCATTTATTTTTTATCAATCAACAAAATGCAGTGAATGAACAAAAGAGAAATCTAAATCAAATCAATATTTGGTGTGACCACCATTTGCCTTCAAAACACCATCCATTCTTCTAGGTAGACTTGCACACAGGTTTTGAAGGAACTCGGCTGGTAGGTTGTTCCAAACATCTTGGAGAACTAACCACAGATCTTCTGTGGATGTAGGCTCCCTCAAATCCTTCTGTCTCGTCATGTCATCCCAGACCCACTCCATGATGTTGAGATCAGGGCTCTGTGGGGGCCATACCATCACTTCCACTAATTCTTCTTCTTCTTTACGCTGAAGATAGTTCTTAATGATTCTGGCTGTATGTTTAGGTTTGCTCAATTAGCATTTTGTAAATTGATAAAAATTAACAATCATTTATATTTCGGTAAGCATTCTTTATTTACAGCATTTTATCACACCTGCCTAACACTTTTGCACTGTACTGTATAGCACAGGCCTGTTTCTCAAAGTTATTCTTGAAGATGGGAAAGACAAGTGAACCTGCAGATGTATTCTGATCTATATAAGTCATGAAATGGGCTAAACAAAGCAGGTTCGGTCTAAACCTTTGACAGAAAAAGCGATAATTAACCTGCTTAAAATAACTGGAACTGTGACAGGGCTGGATGAGGAACCACGTTTATTTTTCCATCACAGACAGTCAGCAGGTTGGTAAGGAAGGTGAAAATCTAGTCACTGTTAATTGCTGTAAATAGTCCCATCTAGGGGTCACCAAGTCGCCATTACAACCATTAGATCATGACTGGAACTCTGTGTTTTAGCCAGATTACACTAAGAATGATCTTGCAACAAACACCCCAGTTTGGTGTGGTGTGTATCGAAGAATAAAGTTTGCCAAAAACGTTTTTATGCCTACTCTTAAGCACTGTTGTGGATGTGTGAGGCTGTGGGCCTGTTTCTCTTCCAAAGACCAGGGCAACCTTGCACAAGAGCATAGCATCATGAACTCCTTGAAATACAAAGGCAATAGAAATCTGGTGGTGTCAACCAGTAAACTGAAAATAGGTCATCTATGAATCTTTTTGTAAAGGTCATAAACATATGACCGGATCTGCACAGAAAACAGGTTAACCACACATAAAATCCACCCTCTTCCATGACCTTCTCAGTCTTCAGACCTAATGAAAACCTTTGGTCTAAGCTGAAGGGTAGATGGCACCAGAGAGGACCCAGGACCATCTATTCAATTCAATTCAGTTTATTTATATAGTGCCAATTAACAACACATGTTGTCTCAAGGCACTTCACAAAAGTCAGGTTCATACATTCCAATTAATCCTAACCATTGAACAGTGCAGTTAGATTCAGTTATTTATTCAAATTGGATAAAAAGTTTTTTCTGTCTAAGGAAACCCAGCAGATTGCATCCAGTCAGTGACTTGCAGCATTCCCTCCTCCTGGATGAGCATGTAGAGACAGTGGACAATCACTGGCGTTGACTTTGCAGCAATCCCTCATACTGAGCATGCATGTAGTGACAGTGGAGAGGAAAAACTCCCTTTTAACAGGAAGAAACCTCCAGCAGAACCAGAACCAGGCTCAGTGTGAGCGGCCATCTGCCACGACCGACTGGGAGTTTGAGAGAACAGAGCAGAGACACAAAGAGAACAAAGAAGCACTGATCCAGGAGTACTTTCTATGGGAAGGAAAAGTAAATGTTAATGGATGTAGCTCCTTTAGTCGTTTCATCTAGAAAGAAACAACAGATAAACTCTGAGCCAGTTTTCAAGGTTAGAGTCTGAAAGAGAGCACATAGAGTTAGTGACAGTAGAAGCTCAGTCAGTAGCCATGTCTAGGAGAGAGAAAGGGTTAAACACTGAAAGACAGGGCTATGTGGATCATCTGTAGAAGGTGAGCATTAAGTTGTTACCAGCAGAAGCTTGGTCGATTCCCCTCTCCAGAAAGGTGTCACAGGTAGATACAGAGCCAGGCCAGGTGTAGCTTCTAGGAAGAGAAAAGAGGGAGAACAAAGTTAAAAACTGAAATAACAGGAAATAATGCAAAATTGGAGAGTAGTGTGAGAATGTAGCGAAGAGGGTGAAAGTGGTTATTATGTCCTCCAGCAGCCTAAGCCTATAGCAGCATAACTACAGAGATAACTCAGGATAAACTAAGCCACTCTAACTATAAGCTTTATTAAAAAGGAAAGTTTTAAGCCTTGTCTTAAAAGTAGACAGGGTGTCTGCCTCACGGACTAAAACTGGGAGCTGGTTCCACAGGAGAGGAGCCTGATAACTAAAGGATCTGCCTCCCATTCTACTTCTAGAGACTCTAGGAACCACCAGTAAACCTGCAGGCTGAGAACAAAGTGCTCTGTTAGGAACATATGGACCAATCAGATCTCTGATGTATGATGGAGCTAGATCATTAAGGGCTTTATATGTGAGGAGGAGAATTTTAAATTCTATTCTGGATTTAACATGCTCCAACCTTTTGAAAGGTGCTGTCCCAATTGGCCAAAGAGGACTGAACAAAGGTTTAGCTTATTTTTAGCCAATGATTTTGTTACACAAGCTTTGAAGTAAAAGATATTCCTTAATGTGGGATTTTTTCAAATTTTTACCAGCGGTGCAAATAATTATGGGATGGACTTTATGAATCTAATGGCCAACAGATCTAAAGCTACAATATTTCATTCTGGAACAAAGCTGAAAAATAACAGCTATTAATAGGACTGATGAGAATTATTAAACTAAGGCATCTCATTTGAGTAGTTTCCCTTTAATGAGCTGCCAGCAGCTGAGATGAATGTTTTTAGGCAAAGCTCCACCTACTAAATGTGGATGGTGAAGCTTTTCTTCACCTTCAAATGAGAAAATTATATGCCCAGGTAATCCCCAGATACAAAAGCTTCATTATTTTAGATTCTAAACTCTGTAGCAAGTGATTTTTGGCAGGGAAGATGGTAAAGTTGCTGTGTTGACCTCAGGTGACCTTCTCTCCGACTTCTCCAGCCTCCTTCCCAAACAAAGGTCGAGCTTCTTCTGAATTGTGAATGTCAGAGGAGGAGAGCTGATCTTTTCTGCCCCATGGCCTGTTCCTCCTTATAAGGAACATGATTAAAAATGTATCCATCAGAAAACACTTTGGGTCCTAATCAGTTGTTACAATATTAATCAGGCAGTTTATTGTCCTGTGATTTTGGTTTCACAACACCAGACTTTATGTAGACAGATGAAGACAATATGAGAATGTCTGGGATTTAAGCTTCTGTTTTGCTTGAATTAAGACATTTGAGCAGAATATTGTGGCTAAACACTGTTTACTCAGTCATTTAATTAAGGTTGCTGCAACACAGTGACAACATTGAAGTCAGATCAGGGTTCTGATGTTTCAAAATGCTTTATTCAAATGAACTCTGCCTGTTGTTCTGGAGTTTTAAATCATCCCTTGTTTATTCTTTGCTTCCAAGCAGACAGTTTCTGGTAACCTTGATCAGTCGTTCTTCAGGTGTCTTTTAAAGTTGTTCTCAGGACTTTGGCAGTTTTTTCACTCATTTCCAGTCCAGTCCCTGATCATGACAGCATGGTGTTCACTTTGTTCCCAGATACTGAGGAGCAATCAACTGAAAGTCAAAGATAGACGTGTCAGGCTTCAAAAAATATCTAGCAGATAAACATCTAAAAGTTCCATCTTTAAAAAACATCCAGCAGAGACCTGACACATGATCCTCCAGCTGATCATCTTCTGTCAGCTACGTTTTTAGCTTTCAGCTCTTTAGGATTCACCTTGTTGGAGCTAAAATCTTTTCTGTTCTTGAACTGTTCTGTCTAAAAGAAAAACGAAACAAAATAGAGACTCACTGGGAAAATGGATGGTTACCACAATCAGCTTGGCCTTCAAAGACCGGACCAGTCTAGAACTCAGAAATTACATAGTCTTCCAATCAGAGAATGCACAATTTGTAAGCACTACCAGGTCTACCAGCTAACCACAACCCTCTTTGGTGTGGAAATTATCACTGGGGGAAAGAAAGCTCAAAGTATTGTTAGTTTTATGTGAGGTAAAGCTACACCAGGTGTTCCAAACCGCCTATTTAAATCCACCAGGACCGTGCACACTGACTACCAACAACTGGTTCAATCATTTTATTACTTAATAATCAAAAAGGCTTTCCAGGATATTTTCTTTGAAATAATAATAAGCAATCAAGTCTAGTTTGTCCAACGATGAGTTTTCAGGATCTCTGTAGCACCAAGTTTAGGCCTTTTTGTTAGTTTTCATGTTATGTTGTAGTCTCCAAGAGGTGTATATATATATTTATATATGTAAAGGTGTGGAGAAAATCAAAGGTGGGAATCTAGAGGTCCACAAACTCCTGGTTTCTTTATAAAGAATCATTAAACAGGCCATAATTTCCTCTCAGATTGTTGAAACTCAAGCTGTAAGCATCCTCAGGACCACCGGACCGCCCCATCTGCAGTGCACCATTATTACAGATCCAGTTATGGATCTGATTCATGATCTGCTTGTTTCTCCAAGAGGAAAGATTGACTATCCTGATGTTTAATTTGATTTAGCAGATTTGCTTCGTTGGGAAAGTTATTTATGTTGTCCTGGTATAATGCTGAACAGAAAAATATGTGCATGCAATAACTGTCCCTTTTTTCAGCAACTGCTCTCACACACAGTGTGACGTCACCTCTGCTCCTATATAAAAACAATGGCCACTCTCTGCAGGAAGGCTGAGAAAATATAGTGAGCAATGTTCATTTATATTCTTTAAGAAACAATAAAATGACAAATATGTTATTAGCAGGTTAGAGCTGATATTGACCACAAGTCTCTGATGGATGGATCCCTGAAACAAATAGTTCTTATTCAATTCAATTCAATTCAAAAATACTTTATTAATCCCAAAGGGAAATTAAATTATGACATGCTCCTGGTACAAAGATGTCATAGATCCAACTTATAAATTGGTCCTTTGTGACATTGTCCATTGTATGTTGACATGCTTTGATAAGTAGTTAAAACAAGCCTGATTTGCATTTGTTGCCACTCAGTTAAAATACATAACTCTGCAAACTGAAGAATGATAACACTCTAAAGTCAGAACAGAAACCTAATGATAAGCACAAAGGACTTTGCAAACACTTGGTCATTGGTTTTACTATGGCTTTTCCCCAATATGCATGCTGCCTTCGAAAAAATATCCAACACCCAGAGTTAAACGTATAAAAGAGGCTTCGGTTACAGGAATGAACCCCAGATGAACCTTAAAATGCTGACTGACATACTCCAAAAGCATCGCAGCAGAAGACCAAGAAATTAAATTAATTCAACTTTAACCAAGTTTCCCTTTGAAGTTTGGACATTTGACTGAGCTCATTAGGCGTTATAATGTCACTGAGGATGCTCCATTCAGGTCAGGGGCTCATTTTCACAAGTGTGTAATTACATTAGGAATCAGGGTAGCCTGCGGACAGATGCAGCTTCTCTTGAATTGTTAACTTGAAATGTTGAACTGTGGCTGGACATTATGTTTATCACCCTATTATTACAATCCTACCATAATGACATGATGAATTACTGTATGTGACATTTGGGATGTGAGGAGTTGCTGCTTCATGTCTGCAGACCTGCTGTCCTGCTTTTGTGACGAGGAAACATTTCCCCCTGATGGATGACAAAATGTATTGCACTA
Source organism: Girardinichthys multiradiatus (assembly GCF_021462225.1). Taxonomy (NCBI): domain Eukaryota; kingdom Metazoa; phylum Chordata; class Actinopteri; order Cyprinodontiformes; family Goodeidae; genus Girardinichthys; species Girardinichthys multiradiatus. Next base: position 43,745,614 of record NC_061799.1, read on the forward strand.
TTCCATTTAGTAGTGCATCTCAGATTCCATGTTGCAGTGATTTCGAGGAGGTTGCTCTTCTTTTTTATGTCACCAGAACGACTAAATACTCCCTTTATTCATGTAAGGATTTAACAAAAGTAATCTGAAATAATCTGCTCTTCACTTAAATGATTCTTAAATGATTACATGTACATTTATTATTTATTAAAGAGTCCACTGCTTTCATTAGATTCAGGAGGGCGGTCTGAAACATAAGGGTGTGCCTTAATGATAGTCTGGGTCAAAACATATCGGCAATTGCTCCCATTCTTCTCATCTACGTATCTACACAGCATTTTAGCACAAACACCTCCAACCCTCCACCAACCTCAGGGTGGTGGAAGATTGTAGACTTGACCTTGATTCCCAGACACGGGGCCTGAACATCTTGTAATTAATCCTCAGCCCCTTTGTGTAGCACGTTCTCCAGAGTGATAGTGTGGCCATCTGAGTCACCAACAGTACAACGATCATAAACCGAACTGCAAAGCTGCAACAGAATGGATGAAATAGAAAGGAATTGAAGTGTTAAAATGGCCCAGTCAAAGTCCAGATCTCAAACTGGTGTAAATGCGGTGGTGGGGATTAACTTGAACATGAAATGTCTCAATGATCTCTTTGTGTTGGGTGCCTCCTCAGGAACTGTACTCCCAGTCCTACGATGCTGTGGGTGTGATGTTTGCCTCCATCCCGGGCTTCGCAGACTTCTACTCCCAGACTGAGATGAACAACCAGGGAGTCGAGTGCCTGCGGCTCCTCAACGAAATCATTGCTGACTTTGATGAGGTGAGCGACAAACCCTAAAAAAGTTCCTAAGAATGTTTGGGAGGATCTACTTTAAAAATGCTAAAAGGGCTTAGCAAAGAACCCACACAAAGCAAAATCTGTTTTTAGATGTTTTAGAAGTTTAGGGCTAGACAGGGCTAGGTGCTCAATCATCTATGGAAACTTGGAATTGAACTATTGCTCCATGTAGAAAGCAGTCAGCTTTGACTCCATGATGCCATTAAAAACTGAAGTCAAGTTAAATATGTCTGTGATTCTGACAAATTTTCAGTTCCTTTTTGAAAATGTTTTGAGTTTAGAGGAACTTGGCTCGTGATGAACCTTCTCAACAAAGTCATCGTCCTTTAATGAGAGTGGAAACTTCAGGCCTCACTTTCAAACGTTTCCCTCCAAACAGACCAGCTCTGCTGAAATCAAATGGCCCAAAATCACACTGGTTGTTGTTAAAAGAGAATAATGACGGTATTTCCTGTGATGGCTGCCTTTAATATAAATTCAGTTTGCATAAATATGTTGTTGTTAGAATCCAGTTAAAATTAGATGAATTTACTGTCTTCTTCGTTATGTTTGGTTAGAAAAACCAGAGCTTGGCAGATTCTTTGTTTGTTGTTGTTGAACTAAATGGTCCAAAATAAGCCGGAATGTGTTTTTGTCTAACAGATTATGTTTTAGAATGATTTAAACTTAAATGAACATTGACTCTTGTTAAAGTTGCTCGGCGAGGACCGTTTCCAGGACATTGAGAAGATCAAGACGATCGGTAGCACCTACATGGCTGTCTCTGGTCTGTCACCTGAAAAACAGGTGAGCACCTGCAGGAATCATAAAAACTTAGCCACCTTTTTGAATGTCTCCCTGCTCCCTTCCCTTACCTAGCTGGTACATCTGCGGTTATCTACAAGGGACTTCCTGAGAACTCTGAGAATAATATAATATAGTCTGAGAAAGTACCCTCTAACTTCCAGAAAAGCACCTGTAAGCTCTGGTTAAGTACTCTACAGGTTTTCAGAAGCTATCCTTTTTTTCTGAAAAAGTTCTCTGTAGCCTCCATGAAGTGACTTATAAGCTCCAGGAAAGTAAACTGTAAGTCATTTTAAATTAGAGAAAACGTCCCCTACAAGTTCAGAGAAAGTACCCTGTAAATTCTTGGAAAGTGCACTGTAAACTCCAGGTAATAAGATGAACATACAAAAAACAAGATTTTATTCACCAATATTAGCATATATCTGGTCTAGAACAACACAGTGGTTCTTCACAAAGATACCTGAGGCGAAGCTAGAGACAGAAACGGATGTTCCGATCCAAAGACAACATCCTCTGTCTTATCTGAATTATACACTAACTAATCAGGGAATGTTCTAATTGAAAAGCACTGGGGAATGGTTTTTATCTCTTCCTACTCCATTTGGAGCATTTAGTTGTTTTATTATGTGTTAATGTCATGTTAATATTATTAGTATTATTATTTGTTTTTAATCTATTTATTCATTTACCAGATGAGCATTTCAGACATATTTAAAATAAATGAAACACAAAAAGTCATAATTACTGTAACTCGTTAGATTTGTTAGGGTTCATGGACAAACATAAACATTAATTATCAACAAAATAACTGAATTTTATTAATGTTTTTCAATAAATAAAAAAAGTGAAAACATGTGTTACTAGTAAAAAGAATGAGATCAAGTAATAAACCCTGAGGTACTCCAGAGCTAACTCTGGTGTGTGAGGAAAGTCTAACCTGTTGCTGAACATTTAACAAGTTCAAACTGACCAGAGACTCCTCCCATTCTGTTTAGGTCAAACAAACGTGATCAAGGCTGTGGATGACTTCGTGCGCATGTTGTGGATGCACACAGTTACATAGAAATGTCCACCTTATAGTGATTGCTGCTGTTCAACCCAACATTAACGCAGGATAATTAAACAGTGGTCCAGTTCATCTGATCTGTAAAACTTTCAGACTTCATGTCTGATGTCAGTATACTTCAGCCAACTCTCCTCTGATTCCCGCAGCAATGTGAAGATAAATGGGGTCACCTGTGTGCGTTGGCCGACTTCGCCATCGCCTTGAACGAGAGCATCCAGGAGATCAACAAGCACTCATTCAACAACTTCGAGCTGAGGATCGGTGAGAACTTTGTGTCGGAAGATTTGTTTCTCCTTCTGTTTTACATATTATGGGGCTAACCATTAAGTAATTTAGTAGTTGTTGGGAAACTTACCTCCTAAAACGACTTTGCCTGAAATTACTGATATGATCCTGTTTTTTTTTTTTTGGTAGAATGGACTTAATGCCAGAAAATTAAGAGTTAATCTTCTTTGGAGGAAAAATTTGAAACAATCAAAGAAGTCAGAAAATTCAAACATGATCAAATGAAACCTAAATCAACGTATCTATTTAATACACCTTACTTAGAAATGTCACATTGTTTCCGGTTTCAGCACATGTGGTTGTGTTGTAATCTGCATGTTTAATTACTATATATTATATGAGAAGCGTTGAGAAATGCTTCCATACAACCTAATGCACCTGTTTCACAGATATCTGTAACGTGGATTTACCTCAAATCAAAGGAATCTGTCCTGTAGTGTTTTTATATGAACGCCTGATGTTTATTTATTTATTTATTTCAGACAATGACAAACAACAGTAAATAAATAAATCAATTTCAGAAATGCTTATAACAAACAAACAAATATCCAAATACCATACAAAGAAGTGTTTGGTAAACATTAAATAAAATAAAATGTCCAGATCCAAATAAATTAAATTAACCTAAACACAAATATAAACCAGTAAAATAAAATTTTCCAGCAAGCAAATTTGTCAGTATATTTAACCTGAGATCTGACATTGATTATTAATTAATATAAATTGTCTGAAATGTTTGACTTGCTAACTGAAGGAATGAAACCTGGGTATTATTTTAAGTGTCAGTATATTCAAAACAATATCCCACAGTCACTTGTTTATCTCTCCCAGGAATGGCTCACGGTTCCGTGGTGGCAGGCGTGATCGGGGCAAAGAAACCGCAGTACGACATCTGGGGAAAGACGGTGAACTTGGCCAGCCGAATGGACAGCACCGGCGTGAGCGGGAAGATCCAGGTGCCCGAGGAGACCTACCAGATCCTGAAGGAGCGGGGCTTCGCCTTCGAGTACCGTGGTGAGATCTACGTAAAGGGCATCAGTGAGCAGGAGGGCAAAATCCGAACTCACTTCTTGCTGGGTCGGGTCCAGCCCAACCCGCTCATCCTGCAGCCGCGCAAAATCACCGGCCAGTACTCGCTGGCGGCCGTGGTGCTCGGCCTGGTGCAGTCGCTCAACAGGCAGAAGCAGAAGCAGATTCTCAACGAGAACAACAACTCGGGCATCATGAAAGCCCACCACCACTACAACCGAAGGACGTTGTTAGCGCCCGGTGGGGCCGAGGTGGGCGGGGGCCATCATGCTGAAGCTCCTGATAAGACTGATTTGTCCTGAAGCGCAGAGCGGAGTTTTGGGTCCACACTGATTCCTTAGAGGCAGGACTGCTCCGAGGTCAGAAATCTTGTCTGCGGCTGAGTTAAACCTTGGTGGGTGAAGCATCACAAAGATTCTCAAGTTCTTGCTACAAACAGATTCGGAAAATAACATTATCATTGCTAAAATATGAACATTTAACATTGTTTTCCGTGGCTGCTTGTTTTACTTAGACCAGCTTATGTCATTTAGGGCTTTTCCGAGTCATGGGGAAGAAGATGGTTTCTGTCAGAGTCAGTACTTTCATGAGAGAAAGTAAGTCCGTTAGGAAGAAATAGCAGCCAGGTCATGTTGATAAGGAGCATACATTTAATGATCATCAGTGTGAGTAGGTCAATAAAACCAAGAACTTTGGCCGTTTACAGGTTTGAGTTAACCCAATGCAAACCCAGAATTTCAGAGAAAGAAAATAATCAATGTGCTGTAATGGCCCAGTGTGCAAAAACAAATGCCTGCATGACCTGCAGCTGTTACATTCAGACAGAAAATATCGACTGTGGGTTATTGCTGCTAAAAGCTACAAGCTGTAGAATCAGGGGTTTAGTTTTTGTCACGACTGTATTGACAGAGATGGATACTTTATTTTCCCCATGACTTTATCTGATGTTTTCAGTTGAATCAAATGAATGTAAGCTCATGTTTATCTCTGGTTCATTAAAGTATCTGTTATCCTGATACAAAGGACAGTTTGAACATCTGGTAGCGGTTCTTTTCATGAATGTCATGTAAAACTGAACGTCACTCAAATGTTTTCACCTTTTTAATTTACCATACTGTAGAAGCGCCACCCACTTAGGTTTAATCCAACCAGTGAGGTTTGTTCTTCATCATGAGCAGTTCAGCTTTTTAGGAATGTATGTAGAACTGAAACTCTACTTTGGAGAAGGAGGTGGTGGCGATGCCGTGGAGTGGATGGATCAGTGGAAGGACTGGACCTTGCCATTGCGCTCCATTTCCATCCTCCGTCTTCTGTTCACGTTCTTTTGGACAGATTATCTGGGACCGTCCCGACCAACATTCCTGCTGTCCATTCCCCTTTTATCTCACCCTGCCTCAGACCCATTCACACCTGAAACCCCGACCCCCTCTCCCTCCCAGACCTTCGCCTGGTGTCAATGTTTCTTTTTTGTATTTCTTTTATATATGGAACACAATAAAAATGGGTCTAATTTTTATAGAACAACATGTCTGGTTGTTTTGTTTTTTTAGTTCTTTCATTCATGCAAGAGATAAATAGGGCAAATAAACTTGAGTATTCATTAGGTACAATTGGTGGAGGCTTCTTCAATGCTCCTGTAACGAGCTAGCCCTATGAGCCTGTGAGCAAACATCGTTAACACCATCTCTGGCTCATAACAATCATACTTACTTTACCAGACAGAGTCACAGGCTTCCAGCAACTGAACAGCGTTTGGTAGGACCAACTTCACTATGACAACAAATATGTTTTAATCACCAGTTTTCATGACTTTGAAGTTACTAATGGAAAGTATTTTCTCACAGCCTGAACTTCTTTCTTTTTATATGTCTCAGTGGAAAAGCTTCACTAGAATCTGGACCCTTAATATAAGTTAAATTTGATATTATTCACACATCGCCTTCCCCTGCACTAAGGGATACAATACATCTTATTTCTGCTATTGCTGTGACATTGAAAATGTATTACATAAATTAATAGTTGGTCAAAATGAGTTGTTTTCAGTTTAATTGGAAGTGACTGTAACGCTACGTCTCTTTTAGTTTAGATGAAGGTATATTTCTAAAATATGTATTGTTTTACATTTATCTGGAGATTAAACGAGTTGATGAAGGTTTTCATGAATCCTGTCTTCACACAAACACACAAAGAAGGAGCTTGGAACTGAGTCTGGATTTCAGCTGGATAATTTTAGACCAACTGGAATTCAAATAGCCTGAACTGAAACTGGATTATCTGCATTGATCGTATGCAGATCTGCTCCTTTGTCCAAGACAAGCATCCAGAGGGGGAAGAAGACGAGTTGCTGTTCGAGATGCCTGCAATGAAGATTTGCAAAAGTTTAAATGGCATAACGTTTAATTGGTCACAGCATAATGATCAACACATTATGATAGTAATTTAAAATCAGCTCCAGGTCTCTAAACTTCATTTCTGTCTCCATATTACAGCCATTCCTCACCTGGCTCTCATTAAATCTTTGCCAGGTGCTTCAGCACAGCTTTTTGAACCCTAATTCCTTTTTTTTTTTTGAGTCAGGGACGTTTTTCTGTTATAAGTACTTGGAAATAACAATGAAGAACATTGACTAAAGTCCTGCTAATAGCACTCTGACAGTTTAGATTCACTGATTTTTTTTTTTTTCTCACGACGCATGAGGAGAAAGATCTAAAGGTCGATGCAGTTTGCATGAACTTTAGATACTTCCTTAGTCCGTGTCAGGACATATAGCCACAATCTCCACATCCTGCTCTCTGGAACAGGATTCATACACTGATGTACAGATATTTGCAAACTTTGCAGCTTCAGCTTATGTGCTGACAGCTTAATTTACACAAAAATACTTTATTAGATGAAACTATTTCGCTTTAGGTAAAAAAAAAAAACAAAAAAAAACAATTTTCACTGTATTTTGTTGTTGTCAGCAAGAAGCCACTAGCATTGAATCCCGATCTGGGACCTTTTTTATGGAGTTTTATGTTACCACCAAGCTTCCTCCCACAGTCCATAACATGACTTTTAGGTTAACCGGTCTCTCTAAATTGCGTTCATGGTCTCTTTATTGTCCTGTGATGGACTGGTGACCTCTACAGGGGGTACCCCACCTCCCCCCTAAAATTGGTGAAGATGGACACCAGCCACCCTATGACCCTGCAAGGACTAGTGGGTATAGAGGATGGATGGATGACTGGATGCAGCTCAGAGAGGGCCTTGTCTCTGCAGCTTTTTGGTGGAACGGTTTTATGTAATAGGCTAGAAAGCATCTCATACGTGGGGTTGCTTCTCATCCAAGGCAGTGGGCTGCACCAAGAGCACTGCCATTAATAAAGAGTTGGATCAATAGGTTCTGCAAAAGCAACTTCTTCCAGTGATCCAGGATCATTTGGAGGTCATCTGGAGATATGGAGCTCTATGTCACCAAGCTAAAGCAATAATGAAGTGGTTCAAAGAACAGAACATTCTGCTCATTCATTTTAGAGCTGTGGTCAGGAAGCTCAACGCACTGAGAAGCAGTGGTCTGTTGTGAAGTCCACAAACTGTTATCCACTCCAAGCACTAAGAAGACAAGAATTGGCCACCATCAATCAGGATTGGGTCCACAAGGTGAAGAATCCGGGAATATTATTCACATAAATCTGATTTATTTGGTATTAAAACAAATTAAGCTTAAGAAACATTCCAGCAGTCTTCTGTTTACCACAAAAACCCCAGACTGCCGAAACTTTTGGAAATGACTGTGTTTGGTATTTCCTCAAATGCATCCTGTAGTTTGTAGAGTTCTCCACTTGATGGCAGCAGATACCCGCTCAGACTGACATAACGACAGATTTTCAGAAAAGCTGAATGCTGCTGATGAGCCAATGGCTGGATGCCCTTTTAACCTTTTATTTAACCGTTTTTACATGAAGAGCTTGGAGAATGATGTGAGAACAGAAAGGAAATAATTTGTTCAGATCTCCCAACCAGCAGAAATAGAAGAAAACAAACAAAGCAACAGTTTCTCCTTCATTTTGTCCTGCTCTTCCTCGATCGATGCTCTTAACAAAGACATCAGTGATGAATAAATCAGGAAATCAAAGTGAACGTCTTTGAGTGTCAGGTTTCCAGGAGGAATTGGTTGTTCCTTCCCCCCTCTGTATGGATTTCCTGTTAGACAAGGAGGAGGAAACAGCAGGAAAGGCAGATGTGGAGGATGGGGTTGCCATGGTGATGTCGGCCTGTTGAACCTGCAGTGTTTGTGTCTTTATAACTGGCTTTATAGGTGTTCGCATTGAAAAAGAAGCTGTTGGATCTGTACAGCAGCGTTACTACCTCCTGCTCCTGACGCTGAGCATCATGAACAACAACAAAAAGGCTCTGTTACAGAAGCTGCACCAATAGGGTTCACTAAAGTCAGGGGGTATTAAGTCCAGAGCTTCGTTAGTTGAAGTAACTCAGCATTTCCCAACCCTCAAAATAAACACAGAGATGCCAGATCCAGCTCAGAAATGGATAAGGATAAACACAAGTTAAGCTCAGTATAACAAAGCTCACAACAACCACATAGGAGCTGAATATAATGTGAAACAACTGAGACAAACATAAAGAGACAGAACAAATAAATCATGACGAAAGAGAATCAAGCAACAATACATCACTCCAAATACAAAACATACTGCCAGAGAATCAGAAGCCACATTCTGGCACTGCAAAGACAAAGATCGTCAAAAAACCATGAAGCTGAGAGGAAAATATGTTTCCATATTAATATGTAAAATGTTTTCATTCTCTACATTTATTGTTTTGCATGCCAATCCCAATATTTCATTGCATTTCTCTTATTTTCTGTAGCAAATCAGTGAGAAGTTCAGAGATTAAATATTGACTTGATGGTAAATGTTAAAAAGTGGCTTCGAGATTAATCCCCCCCTCCACCCCCCAGTGTTCATAAGTCAAAAGTTCCCAAAACGTTTTCTGCTCTGACCCACAAAATAATCAGCCAATGATACAGAGACTCAAACAAACCCTTTAAACAGAATAAAAATTCAGACTGTCTCAATCACAAATACAATCTTTTCAACATTTAATCTCTTCACAATTGTGGTGCTGACATTATTTTTTATTCCAGTGGATGATCTCCTGACCCTGCATCTGGTGCTTCACGGGTCAGAGAGGGGTCTAGGCTCCAACGTTCCCAGACCTGTAAAGATGGTGCACATGCATGTCTGATCAAACAAAACAGAATAAAAAATAAATATAAAAAAAATATGTTAAAAGTGTTAGATATTGCACAAAAAAGGAAAACATGAATTTGTCTTGAATTTCAGTTTTTGAAACTGAGCCAGTTCGGGTTACAATAAAAACACTTTGACTCTATTCCAGTCAGTTAGATGTAAACATTAAGACAACCTACAACAGGCATTTAAAACAAATAGATCTAAAACAGACGACTAGTAAATATGAAGCTAAAAGCTTTTTTTTCCCATGCAAGCATTTATAAAGTCAGTTTTAAAGACACAAACACAGCAGGCTCAACAGGCTGATGTAATCAAATGAAGCTAAACTAATGTTACCCAAATAAACCAATGTGGAAGCTATTAATAAACCACATAAACAATTTTTCTCCTTAAACAAATTCCTTGTATGTCCAAAAACACTATACTATACTCACTATAAATACTTGGCAATAAAGCTTTTCTGATTCTGATTCTGATTCTGATTCTGAGTTGAGCTTTAAATAATGAATGGCTCTCTTATCTTGGCTGATCAGGTTAGAAATGTCTTATCCATACTGCAGCTTGCAGTTCCCACAGTCAGTCCTGTGGAAAATCTTGGTCCACCTTCTCGGACACTGTGCAGAAAGGAAAAATGCCAGGAATAAATCTTCCCAGCCATTGTTTACTACTTGATAGTTTACTGCCTGAGGCAGTTGCTCTGCTGTGGCAGAGTGATCACCTTAAACATCCCCAGTCCTTGAATCTGCAGGTATTCTGCCATTCTCACCCTGCCTGGGTCCGTCTTTCAGGCTTCTTCTCCCCTGATTCCCTCCCTGGTAAAGCAGAGATCTGTCTTACGAGTGCGCTTTAATTTACTCTAGAAATTGGAACCACAAACTCAACAAACACTAAACACTAAATTCTAAAGATTTTCATTGAGATCATTAATAGGGCAAAATAAACAGATTTCTACTGCATCATTTTTCCTGCAGTCACTGCGTTATAAATATGTGGAAGCCATATTGGATTTTGAAGTTGGTGTATAACCGTCTTACATATGGGGCTGTTTCAGTGGACTTTTCTGACTTTTGTATTTCTACTTTCAGGCACAAATGGAATAACCATCAAATTTCCTTTTAGGTTCCATCTGTCTTTCACACTACATATATTTTTAATTACCTGTCTATACTGGCAGCAGCAACTTGTCAAGTCTTCTTCATGTCAGTTGGTTATTGTTTTTCAGGTTCAAAGCAAATTTATCTGCAAAAGCCAGAACGCAGATCTTGGATAAAAAAGTGTTCAGGGTTATGTGTGTAGCTGTTTTAATGCAAAACTGTAAATCTGAAGGGAAACAATGTTAATTACTGCAGATTGTACTGTTTGTTTTATACCTCCAGATCAGATTCAGAGGTTGGCATTAAAGAGGGATCTCCAACTCTATAAGACTGAATTCTGGCTCAGGTGGATGTTCTGGTCATTTTTGCCTATTTGGAAGAAATTCAGACATCAGAGCACAAATGGAAAGTAGCTAAAGAGCTTGAATGTTTCCGATGCTAAGCATGGATATGTGGCAGTAAAGTCTGAAGTTGTTCACACACTCAGTCTGCTGTCATGTTTCTCTAAGAAAAGATTAGAACAATAAGAAGCTACTGTAAACATTTGAGAAACTTTGATAGATTTAACATTTCGAAGGCAATAAAATGTTAATACGTTGAAAAGTGTGTAGTTTTTGGTGAAAAAAACTAGTTGAATCTGCGATCAAGGTCTTAAAAAACTACGATGATAAACTTGTGCGAAAATTAACAGTTTACTGCTGCTTTTATTCCACTTCCTTAGTTTTGAACACTTTTTGGTGACTGGAAGGTTTTGCAGTAAGAAAAGGCTCATCTAAGCAGACTGAAAACAAGCTAGCATTAGAGTTATCAAAGATGTACCTGGATAAAATTAAGCCAAACGTCTTAGAGTAGTGACCCGGACGCAGATTTCCCCTCTAGATTGTCTCAGTCCATTGAGCTTTACATTCTGGGTCAATGTTCTTGTTTATCTCTCTGATCATTTGTGCAGCTGACTGCAGAGAAATCTTTATGCATTAGGCTTGTATTCTGAAACACAGAAGGTGATGAGGTAACAGCAGTGAACATTTTGCCCACCACCACCTGTGCAGGTAAACAGAAATAAGGGGACATAAGCTGTGTGGGCTCAAATAAAACCAAACACCCAATGTAGTTTAGGTTATGGACTGCAGATGAAATTGCAATGTGAGAATGAAAATGCAACCAGCTATAAAACAGTTTTCTCTTTGATAAATTACACTAATGTGGAAATAGTGACAAATATTTACTTTCCAGTTATGAATCACAAATTTCTAGAAGCATTCTCCAACTGCTTAGCCTGATGCTGCTTCAGGTTTATAGCAAAGTATTTCATTTGCCTTCTGCTGTAAAATAAACCTTGTAATACTAAACCACATAATGACTTTTAACTTTTCACTACATATTACTAAAGGATCATAACAGATGTAAAAAACAGATTTTATTTACCAATTAAATGAAGTAAAAACCAATAGGGTCAGCACAAATAAATATTCTCAATCTGCAGAATTGTAGATTGAGATTTAAGACGCAAATATGCAAAAAAAAAGTACCTCCTTAAAAAATAGTTCTGAAGACATGTCTGTACTTTTATGCAATTGTTTGTCTGGAAGTTTTTTTTTCCCCCAAACTGAAGATGAGGCAACAAAGGGAATTTATTTCACTGTGACACATTTAAATAAGAAGAGGGAATGCAGGGAAGGTTAGTTCACCTCCACCGTTATGATAGGAACTTCATTAACAGCAGCAGGGGGTCAAATCTTTACCTCTGGCACTTATTTCTAATGCAAAATGTTCACCAGTAGGACGGAAAACAGTTTGTTTGCTTTGAAGCTGTATTTACCTCAGCTGTACATTGTGGTGGGTTTACCTTAAGCAGTGCTAAAGAATATTACCATTTGTACCTTTCTTCACAATTAGCTGCAAAGCTCCTTTCATCATCAGTTATACCTGGCAGGCATTGATTGTATGAAGCCCAAAGATGCACACTTTCTAAACTTGGTCTGCATGTCTCTGGTCTTTGAATCTTCATGCCCAGGACTGTTGTCTCAGAATCCCCGGCATGATTTACTTCCTAAGTCTGATTCATCTTTGGGTTCAACTCTCAGATGCCTGGACGTGCCACATTTATCTATTCAAACAACTATACAAATATCATGGGAGTGTCCTACCATCATGTTGTTCTGGGAGGAGATTGGTTCTGTGTTCCACTTATGATTTGGGGTGAAATGTGCAAATAAACCCCAGAACAAAAGCTAAAGACTTTATGAAGATGAACCTGGTAAGAGTTGTCCTGTACCAACACGGGCTCAAGCGGCGGCTGAGTGCAGAGGAAGCCGTCACCGCAAAGTCAACATAAAAGCCAGATTACTGCTGCAAATGCACTCAGGGACTAGATGTTACTTTCATCCTGTGGTCTGATGAAACTAAGTGTTTTTGGCCAATCATTACATTTGGAGGATAAAGGGGGAAGCTTGTAAGCTTGTGATCACCATCCCAACGGAAAAGTTGGGGCTGGCAGCACCATGTTGAGGGGGTGTTTTGCTGCTGGAGGGACTGGTGTACTTAACAAACTAGGTGAGGACAAATGAGGACAAAAACATAACTGCTGAAACAATATCTCAGTACATCAACCAGGAAGTTGGACCGTAACCCTAAACATACCACCAGATTAGTTCAGACATGCAAACCTGACCTAGTTACACCAGTTCTGTCTCAAGGAATGGGCCAGAATTCCTGCAATCTATTGTAAGATGCTTCTGGAAGGAAACAGAAAATATTTGACCCAAGTTTTAAAGGTTAAATACTGAGGAAATGTATGAAAACCTCTAAATTTGAAAAAGTGATCAAGTAATTCTCTAAAATATCTCTGTTTATTCTGGCATTTATCAAGTAGAAATAGTTTAGTTAAGACTAACTGACCTAAAGCAGGAAACATTTAGTCTGACTTCATGTTTGACAGTGAGGTTTTGTGTCTTTTTATTCAGTTTGCAAGTATCTGGTTCTGACTGTATTTACACACTTCTCCCCTCATGTTAGGAAAGATATTATGGTAATGCAGTGTTTGTTTGGTCCAAGGGCACTTTGACATAGTCCTCTGGTGGAGAAGTCCACCTCTCCCGCTAAGCTCCTGTCATCCCTGGATCTGCTCTGTTTTAGGAAAAGGTCAGGGATGTTTTAAATTAACTTCACATTGTGAGTTCTGTGCTTTATATCACATCTGTCTAGATGAAGCTGAAAGCTGTGTTTTCTGTTTATTCATGAAGCCATGGGTCCACACAACCTCGGAGAGCCTGTGGCATCACAGCTGAGCTCATATTATTTTTTTCAGAGCATCAGCCTTGTCCTGATGACAGCCAAGGTCTGGAAGCAAGCCTTCCCTGAGCACCATCCTGCATCTCTGCTCAAAAAGCAACTAGATATGTTTCTTACTGGAGATTATGACAGATCTCCTGCCCCGTCCAAACCCAGGGTTGCTGTAAAATATCAGAAAAACTATGAGATCAGAGCAGATTCTCATCATGCATCTGTTGGTCAAATTATTGGGTCAAATTAACCAACAATGAATTAGACGTCACATTCGCCATGGCAACCGTCTCCTTCCCGGTGGGGATGCCTCTCAATTGACCACAACGAGTCGCCCACCATCTGGGGCAGTAGGTACAGGGAGTGGGGTGAGGACATACTGACACACAACAGGAGATAGTAACTAAGCATAAGCCATGAATAACATGCTGCCTTCAGCTCATATATGTAAAAACACAGACCTGTACACTGAAAGACACACACCATAAAATCATACACAGATTCAAGCCTTTCCAGCTAAATGAATATAAAACTGAAGTGACATCTGAAAAGGCTGAGCAACTACGTTCTGTTACTGTTTGCAAACACAGCTTCCAACCTCCAGCCTCCTCCTGACCTCTGGGGTCAGTTCCCTCATTTTACTGCAAGGCCAGCACCACATGAGAACAGTTTGTTATGACATCATGATGCTCACGCAGCAACAAAACCTTTCAGAAGCAAGACATGAGATCAGATAGCAGATACAAATACCACCGTTTTATTTCTCCAGTCAACTGTACCACGGAGAAGAGCTGCAATGTAATAATCATTTAAATTGTCTCAGACTGCTGCGGTTACACTATGTTAAAGACAGCATGTTTAATGATTGATTAAAAAAGCAAACAAGATAAATACATTACAGTCAGGAAAAGGAATGAGAGCTTAAGTAACAGCAACACTTAGAGTGCTCTGAAAAAGTTTTTTCTCCATTACAATTAAATGTTTTAGATCATTAAAACAACTTTAATTCAGACAAAGACAACCAGCGTAATAAAGCGAAATATTTTTAAATTATGGTTTCATGCATTCACAAAAAAAAACTCAGACATTAAAAAAATAAATCTCACCCTGGTTGATTAAATAAAATTGATCAACCAAGGTCTAATTATTGTCAGTCCCATAGAATGAAGAAATAACTTAAACAGAAGCTGTCCAACAACATGAAGTAGGCTGAAACACCATGTCTGGTTCTAAAGAAATCCAAGAACAGCTGATAAACAAAGTCACTGATCTCTATCAGTCTGGAAATAGTTACAAAGTCATTTCTATGGCTTTGGGACTCCAGTGAACAGTCAGATAGAGAAAACATAGAATAGTGGTGAGCCTTCCCAGGCGTGACCGGTTTAACAAAATTACTCCAAGTCTCACCTTCACCAAAAAACATTTCAATTTTCACTAAGAACTTTAGGGAAATGCATGATGGGGGTAGTGGTTTGATGATCTGGGGCTGCTCGCTGCTTCAGGACCTGGTTGATTTACCTCAATTGATGGAAACATGAAGTCTGCCCTCTAAAAGAAGATCCAGAGGGAGAATGTTCAGTCCATCAGATTGTGATCTTAAGATCAAACACACTGAGATTATGCAGCAGGACAAAAAACCCAAACATACTAGCAAGTCCCTCTCTGAGTGGCTTAAAAAAGAGAAGGTTTCGGAGTGGCCTAGTCCAAGTTCTAGACTTAAATACTGTGATGTTGAAAACCACCTAGTGTCAAATACAGCCACACTACGAAGAGGAGTTGGCTTACATTACTCCACAGTGATGTACGGACTCACTGCCCGTTTTTGCGGCAGTTGCCATGACTGCCAAGACCAGTCATTACATTTAGAGCCAATTATTTTTCACATAGGACCAGGTTCATTTAGATTAGATTTCTATAAGTAAATCTTCATTTCAAAAGGCATATTCTGTGAGATCTGAGATCTAAAACAAGTAAGTGTGACAAAAAGCTAAAACAGAAATCTTTGAACGATCCAAATACATTTTCACCGCGTTGTTTACATTTCAGACACATCATTAGGTAAATTTAAGGGTCCCTCCAGTGGTTAGGGCCTAACCCAGAGTCATTGTGACATTAATCACTCCTTACTCTTGGTTAATATCAATTAATCATGTAAATACACCTTATCTGTGATAATCTATGCTTTAGAAATAATTTTCTGTGTTGTAATTAAATATTCAGTTCAGATTGGAAGTCCATTAATTCCAATGGTTAGTTTGGGCTTCTAGCCATTTCATTGGATCAGCCACATTGACTAATATCAAACAGCTGTTAATGCCTATAATTTAGGAGACAATTAAAGGAATGCCTCCTGTAGATGATGAAGGTTTGTGCTTTAGAGCCTGATAACCTCAAAGAACAATAGATCACAAAGTTTAGAACTCCCTAAAGAATCTGCAAAACCTTCACAGTACATCTGAACACTATATAACATCATCAACCCACATCATGTATAGTGTGTGAGTGTATGTATGTGTATATACATATATATATATATGCTGGGATTCGTTTCTACTTTGTTCGTCTCTTGTTCATCCAGTCTAGGGACATAGAAATGGTTGTGTGTGTTTGTTCAGTGTGTGTTTGTGTGCCTATGTATGTTTAAGGTAGGTGGGGGGAGGTCGCGGACACAGACACAAACGTCCCTGCACTCCACTCCCCCTAAAGGCTGAGCGCCCTACATTCAACCATCAAGCACTCTGTTACATAAAGCCAGTGCTGCCACACAAGCTGTTGCTAGGCAACAAGCCCCCGAGCCCCATCATGGAGTCTCGCTGGGCCGCGGCTGTACCTGAAAGTGTTCAAATGGGTCAGTGAGGACAAAAGAAACGAGACAAACTGAGGCTGCATGAAGAAAAAAAAAGAAACTGAAGTGTCTCTGGAGCCGAGCAGATCTGTACTCAGCATAACGTGCACAATGAGCCGGTGACTCTGGGATGTCTGAGCCAGGGATGGAGAATAAGTTATGTCTGCAAAATGAGGCAGGAGCTGGCCTATTACAGGTGACTCAAAAGATTTTCAAATGCAGTGTTTTCCCTGCAATAACTGCACAAACATTCAGGGGTTTGACCTACGGCATTTGTGGACGGGGGGCAGTAAGGTTCATTCACATCCTGATCCAAATCAGCTTTTTAGGTATAACACAGAACCAATCTCTGCAGCATTGGTCAAACTGTTTAGGGTGGATGTGCAAAATGTGAAATACTGACTCATAAAAAGCCATTTTCTATTAAAAAACGAATTGAAAAGAACTCAGAGTATGCCTGATTGTGCATGTTTTGAACAGTCTTCACAGGGCTGCCTCATTTTATTTTTATGCTCTGCTTTGGATGTAAAGTTCTTCATTAAATGGTGTCTTGTTTGCTGACAAAATGAGAAATCAACTGCAGAAAGAGGAATCATCTCTGATGTCTCATTCGTCCTGGTGGGATAAGAGCATCTGGAGTTCACATCCATATTTACTATTAGATGGCAAAGCCAATTATTCTGTATGTAAGAGGTTCAGGAATCCTGCAGTAAACCTTGTATGAGATCAGGTCTCATGATTTATTCCTCTTTAAACTCATCTTCTCCTATATAAGATATTTAGATCATGCAAAGGTTTCTATTTATGTTCTGCTGCAGTGCACACAAATGTATGAACATACACACAAGTAGCCTGACAAATAGGAAACAAGTAGAAAACCACCATGCAGTAATTCTGTCCACACTAACTATCCTCCAAGTCCAGACTTGTAAAGTCAGGATGTGATTTGTTGGAATAAAAATGTTTAGAGGACTCTACTGATGAGGTCACATTTTACAAAAAGAAATAAAATAAATACTGACAAGTCTGAGGTCAGGCAGGCAGGTTGTCATCCATTTTACAACAGCTGCTCTGTGAATGCTGTTTGTAAGAAGTGATCTTAGTTAAAATATGAAGAATTGTGTGAACATCAAACACAAACTTATAGACAAGGCTTGAGGAGAACAGGACAAGGAACTGGGCAGGATACAACGGAGAAACCAGCGCTGAACAATCGGAACAAAGAAGTTTAGATGCTGAGGATAGATAAACTAGTTGATTGATTGATTGATTGATTGATTGATTGATTGATTGATTGATTGATTGATTAGGGAGAGAGCAAAGAAACTGAGGGGAGGAGAATATTTAACACAGAGAACTAAAACACAAAAGAATCAGCAAAGCAAAAAGGGAAAAAATCTAACACAACATAAATGAACAAACCAAAACACTCAGAATACAATAAATAAGTTAGAAGGTAAACACAAAGGACTGAAAACTGTATGGCAAGACCTAAACTAAAATAATAAACAACACAAAAAAAAAGAACTGTGAATGGAAAAACCTAATTAACAATAATGAAACCAATAAAACACAAATTAAAACCAAAACCCAAACACTAGTGGATGATTACAGCTGAGTCCATTTAATATGAAGTTTTCATGTCCTCCACATAAACGTGAAATGTCTTCAGGTCCTCTGTCTTCTTCTCAAAAACCCAAAACATCCATGTTTGACTATATATTGATTCTAAATTGTTCTCTGGGTGTCTTGGTCCATCTCAGGTCCATCAGTGCCCATCCAAGAACTAGTTGTTGTAGTTGAGACTTGTTCTAGCTGTTACAAGTAGCAACTCATTGCAAGTTGTTATACTAGAAATTTATTGCTAAATCACAAGTTACTGTTCGTGATTTGTTGTTGAATGTAACAAATTAGTTCCTTGTTACTTGAAACAGCTTGTCAATTGTTAATTTTAACTTGTTGCTCCAAATAACAACTTGTTATTGATAATTTGATGCCTATACTGTAGGCTGGGCAGTTGACTGCAGCTACCAAAGCGGTAACAGAAGAGTGTCCCTTCAAGGAGCCTGAGGTGTGAATGAGGAAGGCCGCAGTTTCAGTTTAGGTGAATACATTTTATTAGTTGCAGGGAGAGAAAAAAATTGATTACAAAGAACAGAGTTCTCATTTCAAAAATCCATTATCAAATCCATTGTTTTAGTTAATTTAGCTCGCCATTTGTGAATTCATGGGATGATTCTTGTCCAAAAAACCCCCTGACCTTTTCAACAGAGTGAAAATGAGTTGGCTTCTACGTGTGGCTCGATGGCAATTCAAGGGTAGAATCCGAATGGAGTTCTGAATTAACACTGCGACCAGCTCAGGTAATCGAGTTTGAAAACGCAGAATTACACCGGTTTGTTTTGAGACAAACAACGCCATCGCCAGCGTAGAAACAGAGGAGGAAGTCGGCTGTGATCCATAACTTAAAACTATTTGGGACATTTGAGGCAACACAGGAAGTGTGCTCGCAAAAATAAAAGTCTTAACTAAATGCAGGTTACAATAACTATACTGATTTTCTTTATTTTATTGTAATATTATAAGTTATAACAAGTAATATGTCACTTATTACATGTGAGAAACTTGTTGCACTTAATAATTAACAGTTTGTTAATGATTTCTAACTTGTTACAAGTTGCTACTTAATGCTGGAAACTTGTTACACACAACAGCTTATTGGTTATCTCTAACCTGCTGTTACATGTTACCTAAAACCTGTTGTTCCAGGTGAGAAATTAAAAATTTTACTTGCTTCAAATAAGTTTAGAATTTAGCAAATCTTGTTTTAATTTTAAAAAAGTACAAATTTGGACAAAGGTACATGTGTTTCAACTCCTTTTGTTGGATCCTAAGTCTGATGAACTAATTCAGACTTGCCAATAACTTTATCTTTATGAATAAATTATAAACCTATCTTCAGTGTTTGATTCTACATTTATTGGTTCACTGCTCCAGGTTGCACGGTTCCTCTCAAATGTTTAAAGGGTTTACAGGAACTGTTCTGTTACAGAAAAACAAGTTGAAGGTCTGTGCTTTAATTGCTACAATGAATATGAAATATAACATATAGAAGTGTCTGACTTATTTTTTGTGATTTAGCAACAGAAACTTTTTGGGGATTTTGTACATTGATTAATACATTTAAATATTTTTATTTTACAAGGTGCCAACATTTCTTTTAATCTGACATTTTTCTCCAGCCTTTGGCTCCTCTCTAACGTTTAGGGAGATAACAACAGTACAAACAGTCTATCATCCCAGAGGTGGAGCCAGAAATAGTTTTACTGTTTTTCTTCTTATCATCTCAGCCTTTTTAAACCTCTTAAACAAAAGCAGTCGAAAACGAGCAGCTCCATTCATCCCAGGAGAGACACTCGAGGGAGACTCTCTGAATCTGGGACAGTCAATGGGTTTCTGGTTGACTGATGCCGGCAACTGTACAGCAATCCGCAGTAATCACTGAGCTTTGTTATCTAAATTTAAAAAGTGAGGGTTGGTGAGTCAAAGATTTAGTTTATAATAAAAAATTAAAGCCATTTTTGCCTCACTAGTAAACTAGGGTGTCATTAGTAGAGGACCAAACTTTTACTTGTTGGCAAGTAGCACTTTTAATCATCTTACAGTTCAACTAGTAGAGTCTAAAATGTGCACTAGTAGACTAGTTAAAACAATTTTGGCCCTGCTTACTGTATACTAGCCCCCTTAAATAATTAATCATCCTAGTGTGCATTTCAAGCTGTGCTTATTAAGTCATCGCATTTAAGGCAAATTAGGGGTGGAGGAGAACTAAAAATTGGGATGTTGGTTGTCCTGGGCCCGGCTTTAGAGCATGGCTCGGGGGCAAAACGATGTGAAAAAAGAAGTTTGTTTTAAGCATGAAGGTATTATCCTGCTCATTTCAGTCTGCTAGTAACTAAAAGCCTAAGGAAACAGCTTTTACTTGTCTTATTTGTCCAACATGTCCAGTTTCATTTCACAAACAAGTTCCAACTGCACTCATCAATTAGATTCAGAACACACACAAAACAGCACCAAAAACACAAATGAACTGATTCTTGCAAGAAAATTCAAAATATGCGAGGACAGGGTACTCCACCCAGAAGAAAAATGGAAATGCTTGTTGTCTACAGTGCGGACAGGTTAAAGTTGAAGATGCATAAACCAGGTACAACTTCAGAGTTTGAGAACAGTGCAGAGCTTTGCAGAACCTCTTCTGCTCCAGATAGTCCCTTCTGATGCACGCTATTCTGATTAGTGTATGTGTATTGGGATAAAAGGTGTGGAATTGACAGTGTTTTACTATGTCTGTTTTACTATGTCTGAACAAAGTATAACACTTTTCCCATGATGTCACTGGCTCCTTCTACTTTCTTTTGGTTTAATATTTAACGATCACATGCCAATGCAGGAATGAAAAATCTTCTTCATGAGTGCCCCCTAGTGGTTAGATAATAATTCACTGAAATATTTAGAATCTAAGACAAATTTTAATTTTCAAGCATCCAGCATACTGGGATCAGGGAAGCGTTTAACTGATGTTGTTATTGGGTAATTGCTGAGGTATTTCAGTCACAGTTGGGTCGATTCTGTAGTAGTGGCTCACATGTGTGGTACAGGTCTGGCCTGTGGATACCTCTCTGCTTCTGTGAGCATGAACGGCTAGGACTGCTTTGACACAGATGAGCTCATATAAATACAACGTTGAGTTCAGCAGAACCATGGCCTTCCACTCAAAGATAGCTTTCACTACAGCCTGATAGTGAGGCAAAAATCAGTTGTTGGTATAGTGTCAACTTAGAAGAGAAGAAGAAGAAAATAATAAAGTGATTTCTCAGCAGCATATTAAAGCAGTTTTTTGTCCTCAGAGATAAATCCTAATGGGGGAAAAAGTTGAATCTCCCAACACTTTAATTTGCAAGCAAGAGTAATTATTGTTTTTCTTCTTCTGCTCATGATCTGTTGATTTCTTACCTGCTGTGTGTTTGGTTCCACCCTTTGAATGGTATTATTGTACTGTCTACGTGACAGACACAGGCAAGGCAAGGCAAGGCTAAGGTTAAGGCTAAGGTAAGGTAAGGTAAGGTAAGGTAAGGTAAGGTAAGGTAAGGTTAAGGTAAGGCTAAGGTAAGGTTAAGGTAAGGCTAAGGTAAGGTAAGGTAAGTTTATATATATAGCGCTTTTCAGTAACGAGACACTCAAAGCCCTGTCCATCTTCTGGCTGGGAACAGTTCAGGAAATTTACATCACACTTTGCTTCCTGGTAAAGCAGATGGTAGAGCGAGCTGGAAAGGGATAATTAGGGCTTAGGATTACAAAATTCCAGGTGTTTTGAAAAATTCAAAGTGAAATCAACAGTAATTTTTGGGAATTTATGGGAATGCATAGGAATTAACAGGCATTTATGGGACTGAAAAATATTTGGAATTTAAAATGTTGAATGTCTGTTCTTAGCGGATATTTTAATATACATTTAAAGGTTGCCGTGAAGTTTCAATCCCTTTGCAGCCATAAGTACACTACAGTGGTAAATGTGTTGCAAGGCAATGCTGGAGAATTATTCTTCTAGAGTCTCCTGTCTTTCTAAGCCGTTGAGAAGAACGGTAGATAAACAGTAGTGCTACAGTTTCCTTCAATGCAGCAGGAAGCTCTTTAGATTACCTTGATCTTGACTTTTCGGTGACATGATTCTTTTGATACAGCAGCAACATCCTTATTGGGTTCTTAGTTAGGAAATCATGTAGAAATATTTAGTTATTTCCTTCATATGTCCTGTGTCCTTTGGTCCTGAAGCTCCCTTCTAAAGGGAGCTTCAGGACTACAGGACACAGTTGGAGAACCATGGATCTAAAAGGTCTGATGATGAAGTGGTCTTTCCAGATGATGAGAACTTCTACACTCCCATATTAACTGTGCTTTAAGTGCCATGTCCATTTACCCATAATAAAGCAAAAATGAAAATTTTTAACGCTCATCAGCCCTGTCTTCTACTGCCGTTTATCCTCTAAAGACAGCAAACATTCTTAGTAAAAATCATACATGTTCACCTTCAGACTGGATATTTGTTTTTACTGTAAACCAGAAAGTTTTATTTTTTTTCACTGAATGACACCAACACCAAATGACTTGGATTCATTTTGCAGAAAA
Source organism: Girardinichthys multiradiatus (assembly GCF_021462225.1). Taxonomy (NCBI): domain Eukaryota; kingdom Metazoa; phylum Chordata; class Actinopteri; order Cyprinodontiformes; family Goodeidae; genus Girardinichthys; species Girardinichthys multiradiatus. The sequence continues at coordinate 43,768,267 of NC_061799.1, forward strand.
TTCTCCTAATAACTTTGTCTCCAGCTGTCACTGCGTCGACATGACGACACAAGCAGCTGCTATTATTAGTGTAGCTTTGATGCAGCTTTGTTCACCAATAAAACACTCTTCACCTTCAAGCTTAGTTTTCAGTTTCTGACAAGCAGAGCAAAAAAAGATCAAACATTTCTTCTTCTTCTTCACACCCCCGCCCATCAACGTGCCTCCTCACACTCAGAAATGCTGCTGTAGTTTCTTAGCAACCATTACACTCATGAAAAAATAATGAAGCAGAGTGAGAAGGTGCTGTAATCTTTGTGCTTCCTGCTTCGAGGCCTACTGAAAATAATTCTGATTTATTGGACTCTGAAGGATTGGGTCGAACTTCAAACATTCACAAATTGTGCAGCGAGTGTCCATGAGCACGTTACATTCCGGTACTGATCTTCAGACTTAAAATGAGCGACAGAAGTTGGTTGCACCTATTTTTAGCACAATGTCCACCTTTTAAATGGAACATCATTGAAGAAACTCAACCTATTAAAATGAAATTCTCCAGATCTAACTGTCTGAAAGCAGATGCAGGCTTTACTGGAAACTGAAGCAAATCAGAATCAGAATCAGAATCAGAAAAGCTTTATTGCCAAGTACGTTTTTGGACATACAAGGAATTTGTTTTGGCGTAGTCGGTGCAATACAGTACAAATTAAACAGTACAAACATATCTACAATATAATATAAATATAAGTGCACAGTTTTAAGTGAGTGAGAGTAAATATAGAGCAGTATAAGATGCAAGAGCAATACAACAGTGCAGGTGATCATTGTGCAAGTAAAGCAGGAGTCCAAGCTGAGCGTTAATGTAACGCATAGAGTTACAGGTTACAGGTGTCCTGTCAGCAAAAAAAGGGGGGGTGTGGGGGAAAGGGAGAGTGTCAGTGTGGTTTCCGGGCTTTGTTAACCAGGCTGGTGGCAGATGGGAAAAAACAGTTCTTGTGGCGTGAGGTTTTGGTCCAGATGGACCGCAGCCTCCTGCCAGAGGGGAGAGTTTCAAAGAGTCTGTGACCGGGGTGGGAGGGATCAGCCAGAATCTTCCCTGCCCGCTTCAGGGTCCTGGAGGTGTACAGTTCCTGGAGCGACAGTAGACTGCAGCCAATCACCTTCTCAGCAGACCGAATGACACGCTGCAGCCTGCCCTTATCCTTGGCTGTAGCAGCGGCGTACCAGATGGTGATGGAGGAGGTGAGGATGGACTCAATGATGGCTGTGTAGAAGTGCACCATCATAGTCTTTGGCAGGTTGAATTTATTCAGCTGCCGCAGGAAGAACATCCTCTGCTGGGCTTTCTTGATGAGGGAGCTGATGTTTGGCTCCCACTTGAGATCGTGGGAGATGATGGTTCCCAGGAAGCGGAAAGATTCCACAGTGTCAATTGTGGAGTCACAGAGGGTGATGGGGGCAGGTGGGGCTGGGTTCTGCCTGAAGTTCACAACCATCTCCACTGTCTTTAGAGCGTTGAGCTCAAGGCTGTTCTGGCTGCACCAGTCCAACAGATGGTCCACCTCCCATCTGTATGCGGACTCGTCACCATCAGAGATGAGTCCGATCAGGGTGGTGTCGTCCGCAAACTTCAGAAGCTTGACAGACTGGTGACTGGAGGTGCAGCTGTTGGTGTACAGGGAGAAGAGCAGAGGAGAGAGAACACAGCCTTGGGGGGAACCGGTGCTGATGGTCAGGGAGTCAGAGACGTGCTTCCCCAGCCTCACGCGCTGCTTCCTGTCAGACAGGAAGTCAGTGATCCACCTGCAGGTGGAGTCGGGCACACTCAGCTGGGAGAGCTTCTCCTGTAGCAGAACTGGGACGATGGTGTTGAAGGCAGAGCTGAAATCCACAAACAGGATCCTGGCGTAGGTTCCTGTGGAGTCCAGGTGCCGGAGGATGAAGTGAAGGGCTAGGTTGACTGCATCATCTACAGACCTGTTGGCTCTGTAGGCAAACTGCAGGGGGTCAAGGAGGGGGTCGGTGATGTCTTTTAGGTGTGAGAGCACAAGGCGCTCAAAGGACTTCATCACCACAGAGGTCAGGGCGACGGGTCTGAAGTCATTAAGCCCTGTGGTCCTTGGCTTCTTGGGAACAGGGACGATGGTGGAGGACTTGAAGCAGGCTGGCACATGACATGTCTCCAGTGAGGTGTTAAAAATGTCTGTGAAGACTGGAGACAGCTGATCAGCGCAGTGCTTCAGGCTGGCTGGTGAGACAGAATCCGGACCAGCAGCTTTCCGGGGGTTCTGTCTCCTGAAGAGTTTGTTGACGTCCCTCTCCTGGATGGAAAGAGCCGTCCTCGGCGTGGGTAGGGGGCTGGTGGGGGGGAACTTCAGGGTGGGGGTTGGAGGTGCCAAGGCCCCTCTTGAGGTTGGGGAGGTGGGGGTGGTGGATTGTGGCTGCAGCTGTTGGGGGGCGTCGTGGGAGATGGTTGCAGGACTGTCCCTTTGTCTTTCAAAGCGGCAGTAGAACTCGTTCAGGTCGTTGGCGAGGCGTCGGTCGTTGATGGAGTGGGGGGCTTTCGGCTTGTAGTTGGTGATTTGCTTGAGCCCTTTCCAGACAGACGCAGAGTCGTTGGCTGAGAACTGGTTTTGGAGCTTCTCAGAGTACAGTCGTTTGGCCTCTTTCACTGCCTTGCCAAACTTGTACTTTGCCTCTCTGTATATGTCTTTGTCCCCACTCCTGAAGGCCTCTTCCTTATCCAGTCTTAACCTTCTGAGTTTAGCTGTGAACCAGGGTTTGTCGTTGTTGTAACTCACCCTGGTGCATGATGGTACACAGCTGTCCTCACAGAAGCTGATGTAGGAAGTCACAGCCTCTGTGTACTCGTCCAGACTGTTGGTAGTAGTCCTGAACACATCCCAGTCTGTACAGCCTAAACACAGGCACTAAAAATAGTGCTTGACTCGGCCCATAAAGTTAAAAATACAAAACTCGGAAGAAATAGAAACCTGTAAGTGCTGCATTTCATTTTTGTTTACTTGTAGGTGAAAATATTCTCATAATATTCATTGACATATATTTTACATGGATTTGTCTCAAAAAAGTATTCACCTGATTTTCTCTTCTTGCCAAAGCTGCTGAAGGCTGTACAAAGTGTGAATAAAGTTCTCCACCAAATCAAAGGAGCACTGGAGAAATGTTTTGTTTAATTAAATCCGCAAAGAACCAGGAATAAAGACCCGGGTCTCTCAAGACAGTGCCTTGTGGAAGGCACTGTCTTGAGAAGACGTTTTTCTTCAGCAGGAAAAGGAAAGCTGGGCAGAGTTGATGGAGCTAAAACAGGACAATCCTGGAAGAAAACATGTTAAGAGCCTGCAGTAGAGTTTAGGCTCAGACAGAGGTTCACCTTTCATGTTTGAGTTTTAGAATGTCCTAGTCAAACTTAGGTCAGAATTAAATTCAAATGATGATCTATCCAGTCTGACGGAGCTTGAGCCATTTTGCAAGGATAATGGACAAAAATTTCTGTCTTCACATTAGCAAACCTGGTGGAGTCTGAAAAGGTTTTATGTCACATTTAACCCTGCTTCTTGTGGATTTTCACATAAAATCCCAAAAGAAGACATTGAGCTTTGTGATGTTAACCGGAAAAAGTGTGTTTGAACTGATCTCTTTCAGTGTGGATGTGATAATGATGCAGCCGTTCTCCAGATGTGGACTGACATGGCAAACATGGTGCCTTGAGGAAGGACAAGCTGCTAGACGAGCTCAGGGGGGGTGATGATGGGAGGGGGCTCATGATGATGGTGACATGATTAAGTTTGGCCTGTGAGGACTTCACTCCAAACATCCTCCAGAAGCATGCAGTCTGATAACCACCAAACAGGGCAAGTCCTGAACAAACCTTTTCTTTATATTATTTTCTTTATATTATTTTCTTTATATTATCATCTGACAATATTTTTGTTTTTGTTCTCACTGAAATGCTTCAGATTATCAAGAAATTTTAATATTAAACAAGATAAGGGAATAAAAATGGAAGAAAAAAAAAACCCTAATGGTCATAAATGTTGTATTAGTTAAAAACAAAGTTATCTAAAACAATTTTATGTGGTAAAGCAATTTCTCCCTGAACTTAACGGGTTGTTTCACTCTTGGTGGAAAAACGGCCTTTAAGTGTTTGTGATAACTGGCAATTAGTTTTTCACATCTCTGTGGAGGCATTTCCATCCACCTTTCTATGGAGAATAGATTTAATTTAACTACATTGGAGAGGTTTGAGCAGAAAACAACCTGTTTATGGGAATGTCATAGGATCTCGATCAGATTCAATAGGCAGACTTTAACTAGGCCACCCAAAAACCTTCGTTTTCGAGCAATTCAGGTGGACTTGCTGGTGTGTTTTGGATTGTTGTCCTGCTACGTAACCCAAGCCTGCTTGAGCTTAGGGTCGGACCATCACACTACCACCACCATGTTTGACTGTCAGTTTGATGTTTTTCTAAAATGTTTTTACTTTGAAACCAGATGTAACAGGATGCACATCTGTCTCATCCATCCATACAGATGTTTATTGGAAAACGCGCAGGGGTTTTGGCCTTGAAACTCCCCTATGGAGGTCCAGACTCTCATTCTTACTGTTGAATTATGAACTCTGACCTTAAATGAGGCTCCCAGAGCTTTACATGTTGTCCTGGGTTCTTTTGTGACCTCCTGGATGAGCTACAGTAGAATGATTCATTCATTTGTTAGAATAGGCTAGTCAAAGTCGGGTGGTAAATTCCATTAAGAATATGTGAACCTGCTTTAGTCTCTAGAGATAAAAAAAAAAGCAGGGCAAACATAACCCAACAGACTGGCGGCTGTGATTGCATCCAAAGGTTGCTCTACTAAGTATTGTGTTGGAATAATTGTATATAGATTTATCTTACATTTACACTTCTATTACCTTTACTATTTGACCTTTATAACCTTTCATGCTGTAAGCAAACATGTGATGAATTGTTTTGCAGGCAAGGAGGAAAGGTGGAATCGAGATGATGCAGTCACAGTTGGGGACTCATCACAAAGATAACAGCTGATCGTGTGAGAGGATCGCACATATCTTAAGATTATGGAGCTCTGTGCGTGTTTTACCACCTGAGAGTCAGCGCAGGTGCGCTGTGAGACTGGACTGCTGAAATAACCTCATGGTGAAATTCCCCATTTTTCTTTGTCTCCAACCACACTGCTGGCTAGCTGCCGCCAAAAGCTTTATAACGCTTTGTCTGCTCAGGAGTTGGGGGAGGTTTTATGAGTCAGAATAACTGAGTTACAGTTGGAGCTGCTCCCCTCACTCTCCACTCACCACCACAGCCCTTTTCCATATTCTCACTCCTTCTTTTTGCCATAACCGCTGGTTGATTCAATACACACCCACTGCTGTTTGCTTTATTTTTGCTTAGTTAGATGTGTTACCCTTGTTATGTAGAATTTTGCATGTTGAGTAGGTGAAGATTATTAAATATTCACATAGATAAAGAGAAAGCGTTTTGTGTTTATTGTGTGTAAACGTGATTCGTCAGTCAAGATAAGGTTAAAGTTCCACACGTTTCGGCAGAAACGGTCGATTAAACAGTGACATCTCCGGCAATAGTTATTAATTATTACGGAGTATTTAACAGTTGTAATTGTCAAAGGAGTTGAGCCACAATTACAACACCAGAAACATCTCTGGTCTTGATTCATAAATGAGGATTTTGGTTAAGAAGTTGATTTTGTCAGGTTATGATTTTTAATTATAATCATTGATCAAGATTAATCAATCAATAATCATAACCCCAACAGATGTTATAGGTATTTTAGGTTGTTTGAACCTGACAAATTGATTCAGTGGTGCTGAAAACATTCATGTCCAACTTTTCCGATTGTTTTTGTAAAAATATTGAAATATTTTTATTTTTCCTTCTATTTCATAATTAAGCTCCACATAGTGTTGGTTCATCCCATAAATCAAGTGAAATACACTTCAGCTTGGGGTTGCATTGTGGCAAAATGTGAAAAAGTTCAAGCTCATGAATACTTTTGCAAGGCACTGCTGCTATAGCATCAGTTAGCTGTAGTTATACACCCAGAACCATGCAGGCTGATGTGTAACCAGACAAGCTGACACCTTTATTTGATAACTTCTCACCCTTGTGTTAAAGGTCACAGCTGTCAGGATGACTTCCCGTTGTTTTGTGAAAGTTCAACTGAAACTTTAAAACAAAAGCAGTTTGCAGATTTCTTACTGAAAAGCCACTGAGACCAAAAAGGCTGATAATTGATCTTTAAGAGGCGTGTATGAACATTACTCTTTCACCACTGATTCACCACAGTACAAAACAGTTTGGATGTTTCTCCATCACCCACCATGTCTTTGTGTTGTGCAGCTGGATCAGTTGTCCAGCTGAGGACCTCACACGCTGCAGAGCAAAGTTCCATTTTCTAATCCAAACTGCGGATAGATCTCAGGGGCAAAGGGCTGAGCAAGTCGATCAGACTGTGAGGAAAACAAATTGAAGCTTTTTGAGGCAAATGTGTCAAATATGAATGCTTTCTCTCCCTCAGCCTCCCTCCTGCTTGTTCTATAAATGTCCTCAGTGGGGATGCTTCACAGAGAGCCAGCTGAAGCTAACAGAGCAGAAAAACAGCATTAGGAGCTGCTGTAAAGCTCCACAACCGTGTCTGTATGTAAAACACGCTTACATAAAACATATTTTAAAGATTTCAAATTAGGTCCAGGGATTTTCACCTTCTCCCACATGTGACATGGTTTTTCTTTGTTCCCCATGCCCAAACCAAGTGTTTAATGTACTTTAATATGTCTGAGCTACACGACGGTCAGTATGAGGTTCCCATGGTCTGAGAAAACTGGGCAGAAATACTAAGGTTCCACAAAATTTGAACAAAAGTTTAAAAAAGAAAGATATATAGGATCTAAAAATGTTCTAATTGCTTTTAGCTGTTTTATTTTAAACAGAAAGGCAGCAGTTATTCCTATTGTGGCCAAATAATTTAACACATTGAGTATCATACTTATAATATTATCTATAACATTTATTTACTGTTATTTTGCTTTTAGCTACATTTTGAGATCACTAAACCGAGTGGTATTTTCTAGAGCTTTTTGCTAGAGGTACAAACAAATCTTAAATCTAAAATATAATTTTGTGTCTATATTTCATTGTATGTCATTTGTGCTCTAGAAAACATTATACCTTTTTATTTAATTTCATGCCTTTCTATGTTTTTTCCCGACTCAAAACAAAATCGACAAACATCCTAATTTGCTTTTTCCAGTGAGTCAGGGGCAAGTGTGGTAGCCTTGTTTCAGCCACCTGACAGGCAGAGTGCAGCAATATAGGTTTACTATCCAAGCTACCACGTGAATCCCAGAACAGCTGACTCCATTGCAATGAAAATCAACACATATGTTCCACCAGACTTTCACTTACAAAAATGTAAACCTCTAAATATTATTGAATCAGTTTGCATGTGGTTCTGTATTAGATATCGACTCTGGATGACAGTTGTTGAATTTGCAGTATTGTCTTTTTTTTTTCTTCTTTTGCTTATTTTCTATTTGCTTTTTTGGTCAGAAAGCAAAGATAAATTTTAGAAATAACTGCTAACAGTTAGTCGAGCCCTTCGTAGCCTCTCAGTTGGTTCGCTCTAACTCACTCCATGTGCCACAGTCTGATTTAGGGATAGAAGACTCTTAATCTCAGCATGTTCTCAGTCAGTCAGACAGTTTACCGCCATGGAGAGAAAAGGGAAGATAAACTGAATGAGCTTTTTCAATCTTCTAACAGTGCTGCATCTCTCTTGCTCTCAATAAACAGATAAAAACAGTTGCAGAGTCGCCTGCAGTGACATGCAGATGTGTCCTGCTGTTTTCTGTTGCAGTAAAACTCTCCACCATTCATATAAAGACTGTGCCATTGATTATTTTCAAGATAAATCAAGCTGTAAAGTATTTAAACAGACTTGTTAAATCAACATAAAACGGTGACAGCTAAAACTGGTGAAACATGTTTTCATCAAGGTGTGAACTGCAGATCACCTGCACTAACAGGAGGTGTAATGCTTGTTAAGCTACTCAGAAGTTATGGTCTGCATAAGGACTAAATCTGTTGTTAAAACCATGCTGTTTCATGAGCTCATATTAGGGATTCACATCTAAGGTTCATGTACACATCAAATCAAGATTGTTATTCATTTGATCTGACTCAGTTTCTTCAAGAGGCAAAATGTGTTTATTTTTCCAAATAAAAGGGCACATGCATGTGTTGCCGCAGCACAGCCAGGGTAACGTGTTCTTACAACTACGGCTGAGGGAAACGTCTACGCTCACTGAGATATTTACGTTGTAATTTATGAAATCTACATGGGATCATGAAGGAGTTCATCATATTGCTGGTTGTTTTGAGTCTAGAAATTTTAAAGTATAGTTACAGTTAGGCTACTGTAACTTATCCAGTTTTACTTCGCGCTCAGCGCAGCCAGTTGACAGACGTGGACATACAATACCAGTCAAAGGTTTTACATACACTTTCTCACTTAATGGATCTCCTTATTTTCATGACTATTTACAGGGGTTGGACAATGAAACTGAAACACCTGTCATTTTAGTGTGGGAGGTTTCATGGCTAAATTGGACCAGCCTGGTAACCAGTCTTCATTGATTGCACATTGCACCAGTAAGAGCAGAGTGTGAAGGTTCAATTAGCAGGGTAAGAGCCCAGTTTTGCTCAAAATATTGAAATGCACACAACATTATGGGTGACATACCAGAGTTCAAAAGAGGACAAATTGTTGGTGCACGTCTTGCTGGCGCATCTGTGACCAAGACAGCAAGTCTTTGTGATGTATCAAGAGCCACGGTATCCAGGGTAATGTCAACATACCACCAAGAAGGACGAACCACATCCAACAGGATTAACTGTGGACACAAGAGGAAGCTGTCTGAAAGGGATGTTCGGGTGCTAACACGGATTGTATCCAAAAAACATAAAATCACTGCTGCCCAAATCACGGCAGAATTAAATGTGCACCTCAACTCTCCAGTTTCCACCAGAACTGTCCGTCAGGAGCTCCACAGGGTCAATATACACGGCCGGGCTGCTATAGTCAAACCTTTGGTCATTCATGCCAATGCCAAACGTCGGTTTCAATGGTGCAAGGAGCACAAATCTTGGGCTGTGGACAATGTGAAACATGTATTGTTCTCTGATGAGTCCACCTTTACTGTTTTCCCCACATCCGGGAGAGTTACGGTGTGGAGAAGCCCCAAAGAAGCGTACCACCCAGACTGTTGCATGCCCAGAATGAAGCATGGGGGTGGATCAGTGATGGTTTGGGCTGCCATATCATGGCATTCCCTTGGCCCAATACTTGTGCTAGATGGGCGCGTCACTGCCAAGGACTACCGAACCATTCTTGAGGACCATGTGCATCCAATGGTTCAAACATTGTATCCTGAAGGCGGTGCCATGTATCAGGATGACAATGCACCAATACACACAGCAAGACTGGTGAAAGATTGGTTTGATGAACATGAAAGTGAAGTTGAACATCTCCCATGGCCTGCACCATCACCAGATCTAAATATTATTGAGCCACTTTGGGGTGTTTTGGAGGAGCGAGTCAGGAAACGTTTTCCTCCACCAGTATCACGTAGTGACCTGACCACTATCCTGCAAGAAGAATGGCTTAAAATCCCTCTGACCACTGTGCAGGACTTGTATATGTCATTCCCAAGATGAATTGACGCTGTATTGGCCGCAAAAGGAGACCCTACACCATCCTAATAAATTATTGTGGTCTAAAACCAGGTGTTTCGGTTTCATTGTCCAACCTCTGTACATTGTAGATTCACACCAAAGGCATCAAAACTGTGAATGAACACATGGAATTATGTAGTAAACACAAAGTGTGGAATAACTAAACATCTTTTATACTTAAGATTGTTCCAAATAACCCCAATTGCATTGATTACTGCTTTGCTCTCTTGGCGTTCTCTCCATGATCTTCATGAGGTGGTCATCTGAAATGGTTTCCGAAGAGTCTTGAAAGAACTTCCCAGAGGTTCACTGAGAGACAGCCAGAGGTTAATATTTCAGTCATCACAGCAAAGGGCGGCTACTTTAAGGAATCTAAAATATAAAACACATTTAAAGTTCTTGTACAATTTTTCATTTGCTTCATAACTCCATATGTTCTATTCGTTCACAGTTTTGATGCCTTCAGTGAGAATCTACGTTCAATGTAAATGGTCCTGAAAATAAAGAAAGCATTAAATGAGAAAGAGGTTCTAAAACGTTTGTGTAAATTTGCCAGGTCAATAGAGCACCTGCATCAGGATGAAGTTTGACCCCTTTTTAAATGCCTACAATTTAAGTTGGATTTGAATTTAACCCATTTGTTTCTTTTGCAGATCCTGCTGGAGTTGACTGTAGTTGTGAAATGATTCTATGGATACACATGGAACTAAACTGTGTGGAAGACAGATGATGGTGGCGCTGCAGTGCAGAAAATTGTTTTATTAAGTTGCAACAACAGAGTTGCCTTATTGAGAATGAAAATCTTATCCCTTTTTAGCACATTAATAATTTTTTTAACCACATTTTCCTGTTATTTCAACTAGGCTTTTTCTGAGTGAACATTGTGGACACATCTCTTTTTTTAACTTTGCATAGCTTGAAAGTTGCATTGTTTTCATGTCAACCAAGAGGCTGGTCTTCATGACCAGTGGACACTGACAGAAAGGGGCCTGAACTAAAGGCTGTAGTTCCATGCATGGAGAATTTCACACAAAATATACCCCACTCTATTTAGATGCACCAAGGTTTCCATGCATGTAGGGCACCAATGTGGCTGCAGTCATGGACCAACTGGGGGAAAACCGCACAGAAAAGAAAATTGTGTGCAATATCAGTGATAACTGATGAATGGTATTCTAATTGCTTGATTGACTTTATTAAATCAGGGTTGAATATGGCCTCAAAGTAGACAGGTGGCATCAATAAAATATGAACCTGTGTTTGTATAACCTTCAGCCTTTTGGATTATGTGTATGGGGCCTTAGTGTGGACGTATGTGTGCATGCTGGTTTGTCACCTGGAATTGCAAAGATGATAATGACTAGAGTAGTAACCTTGCAGCACTCAGTGCACAAGGTTCAGGTTGCCCCAGCCAGCAGAGGCTGCAGCAGCTCTGGGCAGGCAGAGACCAGGCACCCCCAGATAGCAGTCACATGCCTAACATGGAGGCATGTTAGCAGTGTAGTACAGGGGAAGCAGGCCCTAGGCGAGAGGCACAGGAGAAATGCAGGGTACCTAAACCCTCCTTTGTCGGGGTTTGACATTTTGGACTTTGTTTGTGGTTTTGTGTTTGTTTACTTTTTGTCTAGATGTTTCTATTTTGTGTTTTGTAGTCATGTTTGTTTATTTCTTTTTGCTCCCTGTTAGTTTTGTTCTCTCTACCGCCTCCTAGTGTTTGTTGTTTTCCCTCCCCTCGCTCTTAGTTCCTTTAGCGGTTGCTTTCTTATTACTTGGTATGGTTTTCTTATGATTATTATTATTATTATTATTATAGTTCTCTGGCTTCCTTGAGTTCCCTAGTTTAGTTTCCCATTTAGTATGTTTTATTTATGGTTAGGTATTTGTTTCTTTGTATTCTTCTAGTTTATCAGTTTCTTTCATCTGCTTACTCCTTGTCATTAGTTTTCCCTTCAGTTATTTACTCTGTGTTAGCTCCTCAAGTTAATTTATATTCTTCCAGTTACTTCTTATAGGTTAGCTTTAGTTATTGTTTACATCTTTGTATTTATTCTAGTCCTCGCTTTCTCTGCTTCCTTCCCAGTTAGTTCAGTCAGTGTTGATTTAGGTTTGTTTACTTTTGTAGTTAGGGTTTCTTTATGGTTTCTTCTGTTAATTCTTAGGTTGCCAGTTTCTTATATCTTAGGTTGTGGTGCTTCTTCTGTTCCCTCTAGTTTCTCAGTTTATTTTAGTTAATGATTATTCTTGGTTCTTATGCTTCTTTGGTTGTATATCTTTGTCCATAGTTTCACTTAGATCTGTTTCCCTGAGTTTTGTTATTCAGTCCCTTACTCATAGTTTTGTTTTTGTAGTCAGTTTTCCCTTTGGTTATGTTATAGTCTAGCTCATCTTATATTCCTTTTGTCTTCCAGTCTGGTCACCAAAGGAACCATTCATATTCCCTCAGTTCTCTGCAGCCTGGTCCACACCTGATTCTCGTCTCCTCTGATATCCTGCCTCTCTGTCTCATTGGTCCATACTCCACTCCCCTCTGTTTATAAGCTGACTCGTTTTCATTGTTCTTCGCTGGTTCCTCCCGTTCACTACCATGACTATGTTCAGTTTGTGCTACGCTCCTGCTCTGAGTTTTCATGTAAGTTTGTGGCTCAACTCATGTCTATAGCTGCTGTGGCTTATGCCATGTTTTTTGGAAAAACCTTTGAATAAAGATAACGTCTTCCTTTAATGTGACATCCTTCCTAACCTCTGCTGCAACATCCCCCAGTGCAGATCAAGCCTGCGACCCTCTCACCCCCAGCAGCCAGGCACTGACTCAACTGCCCAGCACTGAGGAGGAGGAACCACCTCGAGCTCTCCAAACCTGCAAGAGAGGACACCATGCCATCCCACCCAATTGGACAGTCCCAGGGAGGTCAAGAGAGTAGGACAGCTATCAGGGCCCAGCTCAGTCCCTGCAGCCCACAGCCAGCCCAGAGCATTGCTGTGAACCATAGACCACCATTCAGGAACCCACCATGCTGCGATATGACGGAAGTAACCACACAAACACCACCACACCAGCCAGGTTCTCCCCTCATGTCAGAAGGTTTAATCACCCTACTCCAGAAGATCCTATTTTTACAAGTTCCTATTATTCCAGAATGCATAAGCTGCATCTACTGCTACTAAGTTACAGGCAGTTTATAGATTGGACTGATGAATATGAGAGTTTTAGTTTAAAACCGATACATATAAAAACAGCACCTTTATTGACAAATCTGTCAACATGATCTGTTGCATCAAACTGAAGAATGCTTTCACTGTCCATGATGACTGAAATCATGAAAATTCCTGGATATTTAAGTGTTAGGAATGAAAAAGCTGCAGTCATTGTTTCCCACATGACGAACGCACAGACAGACACTGCTGGAGGATCAGAAAAGCAGCTTGGTGCTGCAGGAGGCTCCTGACAGAGCAAAGATGTCAGATGTTCAGCTGTTGTGTTTCGCCTATAGTTGGACAAAACACACAGTGATGCCTTTAGATTGTCTTTTTTTCCTCAAGAAATTTCTCAATAAACATAAAGAGTTTAAATTGATTTTGTTTCCACACACACTTTGTTCTTCTTTAATTCACTTCAGTTCTCTCAATGTTTGTGGTGGGTTTGGACCAAAACGCAGATACACACTGGGCAGCAGCATGATGAGAGATATGGTTCTTCTAATGAAAAAGGTTTCCAAAAACTTACCCAAGTTTCCCACAAGGTAGTGCAGAGAGTCAACAGGGAAAACAGCAGGCTAGTTGACGGGAGGAACCGGTAAATGTCAATGAGAAACAGTGAGTGCAATGTGGAACCAATGAGAAAGGGAGGCAAGTAATTAGATGAATGCTGAACAGGTGTAAGTATAAGCTGCAGAGAACTGATGGGGAATGAATCTGAGAAGACTAATTAACAGGGAAACAAAGACAAAATAACAAAACTCAGGGGACAGATCTAGGGAAACTATGACCAACAAAACATTAGGAATCAGGAAAGTAAGAACTAACAAAGTAGTCTGAGGACATAAAGGAAAACACTAACAGGGACAATAAATGAAACACTAAGTGACTGACAGCAACTAATGACCTGACAGAAAGGAAATAAACATGAGAGCCTAAACAAGAGAGAACTCTACTAAAATGACGATCCCGGGGAAAAAAAACTAAATCTAAAGTAACAAACAGAAAGGAACAAAAGACCTGGTGTCATTTTCTTCGAGAGAGCTGACCCTCACACTCAGAAATGCAACTGAATCAATGAAAGGCGTTTTATTTACAAATGGTGATACTGGAATGGTAGAATCGCCAACTGCATAGAAAGAGAACTGGTGAAAACAAGAACTATAATGAATTAACGAGAGGTAATTATGTTTAACAGTGTAACGGTTTACTAAGTGAGGGAAGTCAGGTCGCCAGGAGTAGAGGGAGTCGGGACCCAGGTGTGCAAAGCGGAGAAAATCCAGATGTTTACTTGAGCTGTAGAGTGAGTTCTGGTGAGTTCAGGAGTTAGTTCAATGTTCAGATACTTGCGTTAGAGGGTGGACAGGGTACGCTTCTGCCTTGGTACAGGAGACGGAGGATAACAGGAAGCTGCCAGCTAGGTGCTTGGAAACAAAATCCAAACGAAATCCACCAAATATAGGTAATCTTGATTGTCCAGTAACTTCTGGAACCGAAGTCAAGTTCAACGAAGAATGTTCATAAGGTTCAGGTTTCTGCCTGCGAAGGAACATATGCAAACAAACATAAACAACGTCAGTTTAAAGTCAAAGAACGAAGCATAGCTTAGAAGTGGCTGAGCTTGTTACCACTGAAGGCAAACACTCTGGCATCAGAGTGCTGGCAGCCTCCTGCTTAAATACTCCTCCAATGCAATCAGCAGATCAGTCGCACCTGTCATCCAGCACACCTGAGAAACTCCAGCACCATCTGGAAACTGAAAACAAAGTGCAGACAAAAACACAAACACACACACAGAACCCTAAACCCTGACACCTGGGGAAAATAACTAACTAACAAAACTAAGTAACACTGACCTGCTGGGGAATATGAGCAAACATATGAACACAAGGATTTAAGAAGAAATAGTTAAGAAAATTAAACTAAAAACCCACAGAAAAAGTAAACAAAAACAAAACCCATTAATGGCAGATTCTGATAAGTTCAGTTTATTTATATAGAGCACATTCTCAGCCAACATAATCTCAAGGCACTTTGCAAGATAAATTGATACAGTTTATTAAATGAAATGCAATCAACTTTAATCTAAATTCGTTCAATGAAGTCGGATTCATTCCATAAAGACATATTTAGGTTTAAATCCAATCACAGTTGAATTCAAACCAATAAAATCAAACTCAGTCAGTAATGAAATGCCAATTAGTAAAACGTTTTCTATCTTAATGCATCAAATATTGAGTTTCCAGTAATCCCTCATTCTGAGCAAACATACTGGAAAGGAGCAACTACTTTTATCTGAATAAAAACCTCCAGCACAAGCAGAACCGATGCAAGTAGCTATCTGCAAGGGGTTGAGAGGAAAGAAAGAAGACACAGACAAACACAGAAGCACTGGACCAGGAGAACTTTCTATGTAAATAAAAACAGAAAACACAAAGTTCACGGCAGCCAGAATTGCAATTGTAGTTAGTGTGTTGACTTGTGGTCTAGGAGCAGGACCACACCTCAGTCTCACCTTTAAGAAAAAGTGAGATATACCTGCATGGATAAAGGAAGAAAAAAACCCAGCATAATGTGTCTGTACTCAGCACACTTGTTCTGGAGCGATTATCACATTTTTAAGCCCCGCCCTCCCTCTCCCTTAACTGTTTATCCATCCATGCCTCATCCTCCTCAGCCTTTCATCTTTTTGACATCTTGTTCTGATTTAGTTCTAATGTGCAACACCATCAGCAAATTTCCTCAGATAATAAGTTACTCATTTAACTCTGCAGCAATATTGAATGATCTTTTAGAAATATAACAAAAATAAAATCTTTAAATGAATCTATGACAATCCCAAAGATACCACAAGCAGAAAAGCTAATAACTAAAAATGTGCCACGTAGTAGATGATGCATCTCTCAGGTCCTTGCTGGATTTTTTTCTGTCTCTTAAAGACCTTCAGATACAGTTTATCTGCAGCAGAAAGGAAACCTGAACTCAGCAACATCACTGAGAACAGCAAACAGAAACCGACTGGAAGAAACTCTAAAACCCTTCATGTTTAATCAGGTTTAGCAGGTTGTCTTTATCTCTGATGTGATTTACTGATGAAAACAGCAGAAGTTCATGAAGCATTTAGGTCAGACAATGCCTTGGCTGAGCAGTTAAAAGACACAAAGTCTGAATGCTGCACTGTACTTTAGGCTCTCCTCAGCAAAAAACATCCGAGTACTAAAGATAAATGCAACTGTAGCTTCAGAAAAAAACAAACATATATTTTTGGATAGGAGAAACAATGATTTTTTCCCTGCAGGTACAGGGTGTTGGAGAGATAAGCTGATGTTTATTCATTATTGTATTGAAATGTTCTTGTACCAACGCCTTGTTCGCCTCTTTCATTTCATTGACTTGTTTGCAGCACTGTCACTTTGACAAATTTCTCCTGTTGCTTGTACGTGTTTGTTTAAGTGGTTTAAATTATTCATTGTGGTTTAAATATAGAGCAACTTTGTGTAAATGTGGCCCCAGATCAAGGTTAATAAATGCCCCGACATACAGTATGAGCACCTGTATTCACATGACTCCTGCCTCCAGACTTCATGTGCTGAATTTAACTGTGCATTGTTGCTGTTCATCTGCAGCTCAAAGCTTTTTCAGGATCAGTTCTGTGGGTTAGAAACCTTCAAAAACAACCCAGTTTCTCGGTCAAGCAGCAAATTAATGACACACATTACAATCAAACACGTGTTCGTTGAATTTAAAGATCTATTAACGTGTTTTTTGGAGCTACACTAATGAATTGTACATGATTCCTCATCTTCAGTGCTTTCTCAGACCTGTCACTCCATGTAATTGTTTACTGAAGCTCTTAGTATCTATATTTAGAAAATGTTGAAGACAACGAGTTCATCAGCGCTGGAAAAGAAAAGAAGCGCCTTAAAGGAACAGTACAAATACAGTGCCTTTGCAAAGGTATTCACAGTACTAACACAAACTTTGATGTAAAATATTTGGATTTTATGTGATAGACCAACACAAAGTAGAGCCTAATCAAAAAGTAGAAGGTTTTTGCAAATTAAAATCTAAAAACTGTGGGGTGGATTTGTTTTCAGTCCTCATTGAGTCAGTACTTTGTGGAACCACCTTTTCCTCTCCTTGTTGAACATACACACCTTATGATACTGCCACCACTGTTTGTCACCATGGAAATGGTGTGTTAAAAACAGAAAACAGCTTACGTTCATGTTTAGGGTTGTTATCCCACCTGAGGGTGAACCTCCATCCTAGTATCAAGTCTTTTGCAGCTTCTAACAACTGTTATATCCAGGACTGTCCTGTATTTAGCTCTATTCATCTTCTCCATCAACTGTACCCCATGTTAGAAATCAATGTAAGCACCACATGTCTGTCAGTTTAGGTGGATGTCCACATCCTCGTAGGTCTGCAGTGGTCCATCCTCTCTCTGTGTCCAGATGATGGATTGCTCAGAGCTCTGGCAGATGGTTAACGCTTGGGATGTTGTAGAACCAAACCCTGCTTTAAATGTCTTTAGTGCCTTGTTTAGTTTAATAGTAAAGGTCAACAAAACTAAATAACTAACTCAAACATTAATTTGTGTCAGGTTTTTGTCATCGCTACTAACTTTCCACATTAGAAAAATCCAAGTATGCTAGTATAATGTGGATGTGTGATTTAACTATTTTTAAATGCACTGGAAGAGATATCTGAGGATAGAAACAATAAACCAGAAAAAGAGAGGATTGATATTTCCTCACAGTTTGTGAAACTGTTAAAGTCCAGCATATGTTTGCATTTAAAAAGAAAGAGTTGTGTACAGTAATCAGTGATGTGGTTTAAACTGTCCAGCTGCTTCTCCAAGCTGAAGCTGCTCATTATGTAAGACTTAAACAAGCCAGTGTAAGCTGTAATTACTGAGTGTGGCTTCATGTTGTGTGTTGGTGTGGTTCCATGTGGCACATCCTGTGTCCGTGTCTGTTTCTGTACGTCTTCACATGCTTGATCTATCAGCTGCTCTCCCGCATAAACCCGCCTCAGTATGTGTGTGTGTGTGTGTGTGTGTGTGTGTGTGTGTGTGTGTGTGATATGGGCGCTCTGCAGTGGATGCTCTCGTGCCTGTTGCTAGGCGAGAGCCAGCATCAGAGCTGCCTCCACAGCCAATGGCGATGATGGAGGAGAACTCCAGCACCAATGAGGCGGTTCATTGAGGCTCAGGTTCTTCGTGGAGTATTTCCAACTGATTTCTCAATGGGGTTTTTAAGTGCTGGACATCAAAGCAGGTATCTGCAGTTATTTTCATCCACACACACACACACACACAGACACACACACACACACTCCCCTGTCTTTGCTGTGGGGTGTTATTGGTGACACCCCCTCACAAGAAAGCTCTTTGGGTTCCCTAAACTAATCTTAAAATCTTTATCTTTGATGTTACCGCTTTCATTTGTAAGTGTTTTTGAAAGAATTAATTTAATCAAGATTTATTGTCTGTAAATGCATTTACAGCATTTTTGAAATTAGAGGGGGGTTTTAGTTTGTCATCTCAGTAATTATTGCTCAATTTACTCTCAGAAAACAACCTATTTCATGAAATTGGAGAATCTTAATTTGAAAAGGTCCATGAGCATCTCATTACATATAAAAATCAGGGAGCTGAATATTTTATAGCTTTAATTGCATTTTATTATTATTAAATTAATATTTTATAGTAACAATGATGAGTTTCACACATTTAATAGTCAGAGGATACTACAGTGGTAATAATGCAAGTATTTTATTCCTGTAAGATTATTTAAAAGTAAGTACACCCCCCCCCCCCCCCCCCCCCCCCCCCCCATTAGGGAGGATAAATATTTGAAATAACTCGAACCATCATGCAGTAGGTGTTGTGTACTCATCATTCCTGCAGCAGAACACATCCTTTGATTATTTTGAACTGCATCCCTCCTCGTGTTCCTACGTCTGTTTGTTTCCGCCTGAGTGCATCCAACCATTGTCCTCGTTCCTTCAGCAGCAAACAACCACTTGAGCTCAACCTGCTTTAAATATTCAATACATTATGTAAGATTACGCAAGAACAGAGGGAGAAGGAGGAGAGACGAGGGGGGATCATGGGAAACGATGAATATTCTATGGACGCCCTCACGCTTCACTTGCTCCAAGAAGTGGCTGAAAATAAAAATCCTGCAAATGTGCATTTCCATAACATGGTTTTTACTTCTGTTTCTTGTGGGGATATAATTCCCAGCGGGGTGTAATACACTCTGGGCTGCAGAAGATTTTGTGTAAGACCATTTTTCAGGCATTTTTTTGAGGCACTGTCATAAAATAATGTGCAATTCTATAGCTTTGCAAATAAAATAACAAAATAACTTTTGTCTGGAATGAAAAAGGTGTTCAGATCATTTACTGGACAGAAAGATGCTTCCCAGAGTACAAATAACTGTAGGTAACCTCTTACACTGAATGTTTTAATACTCCTATGTTGCTTGATTATTTGAATTTAACACATAAAACCTTTCACTGTTTTATTAGTAAATGTAATTTATTATTATTATTTATCCCCTTGTTCTTTTTATATTTAATCCCAGACCTGTAACTGACCTTTACTGATACTCTGATGGCACCTAATGATCTTAAATTATTTCATTAAACTGATTTATTTAACTTTTATTCTAACTCAAAATCCCAGTTTTGTGCAGATTTTTAAATGCAGCAGTTAGAGAGAGATGGTGTGCACATGTCTCGGATCATCCCTCATCTCTTTGTTTTCTCCCTGCATGCAGCTGGACTTTAGATCAGCGGTCTGGATCGGTTCTCTGTGTTTTCTGAAGGTCTTTCAAGGATTTTTTAACATACTTTTCCATTTATTTTCAGTTGGAACTGACTGTGACACTGAATTGTGCTGTATTTTATTACAAAATGGAAAAAGGGGAGGACATAAACAGGAGGGGAACTTTCTCCAGCAGATAAATGTCATGTCAAAGTTATGTCCCTGTGATATAGAACAAAATCCAACCAAGGTGACACAGGACCTGAGAAATCCATAACCCTTCATTTGATCATCTACCGAATGCCACTTTTTCATCTAATAACTCAGAAAATTACTTTGTCTGAGGTAAACATCCAGTTGTGTGACTGTCTAGCTCCCCTATCTACTGAATTTTACTGAAAGTTGTACAAATTGTCTTTTTTTAAATGTTGCTAGAAACAATTAGCCTAATGATCCAGTTTAAAACTTGTTCTTTGCTAAATTGTATGTTTTATGTTATAATAATAATGTTTTTTACTGTGTCTTGCATAAGTATTTAAACCCCTCAAACCTTTTAACTTTGTGTCACGTTACAACAAACCTCAGTGTATTTCATTAAGATTTTATGTGACAAACCAACACAAAAAGAGCATAGATGTAAAGTGGAAGGAAAATAAATTGATTTAACAAGAAAACATCAAAAAAGTGCGGTGTGCAGTTGTATTTAACCCCCCTAAATCAATACTTTGTAAAAAAAAAACTTAATTGCACTTACAACTGCAAGTCTTTGGGTTCAACCACTCTTTTGTATTTTACACCTAAAAGTTTGATTTTGGTCTCATCTGATTAAAGCACCTTCTTCCACATGTTTTCTGTCTCCTACATGACTGCAAAACTGCAAACATGACTTCTTATGTCTTCCTTTTGTTCAATAATGACTTTCTTCCTGCCACCCAGATACCACAGTAGAGTGCCCCACTAATGGTTCTCCTGTCCACCAATTCTCTCAACTGGGTGGGACACTGGAGCTCATCCAAAGCAACTTGATTCAAATGTCAGAGTTAAGTGGTACAATAAGTGGTACATACAGAACAATAAGTTAAAAAGGAACCAGAACCTAAAGCCAAACTTAAAATCTAAACGATATTTTATGCAAAACCTCTGTCAAGCAAACGAAAAACTTTCTCGACAAAGAACTGATCAGAGTTTGTGTTCATATAGATTCTAGATTCTAGAATATGAGTTCAAATCTCCATAGATCAGCTTGTCTTCTGAGGTGTCAATTCTTTCTGAAATGATGACTCTCATTTCAAACTGCAGCTCTTTATCTCTCATATAAATGTTCCCTCCCAGCTGGCAGTACAGTTTTATGGCACTGTGCAGAATCAAATAGTTCATTTCCATAACTGCCCCCTTCAGGTGATAATTCAGTTTAAAATGAAGATGATCTAAGTGGTCACTTTCTTTTTAAATGTTCTCTTAATTCAAATTGTTCTGCCTGCCAAAGATTTGACATAAAGGTAATGAAGACCCCTCTTTGTCTTAAATCAAGTTTTTGCTTATTTTGTTTAGTTTCGTGGTCTACTTGCCACAAACTGTTTTGTCAAGAGTTTCAGGAGTTACCCTGAAATGTTTCTGGACAAAATTCATTCTTAAATAAGGAAAATAAAATCATAATCGAACAAAATTGTTAAAAGAATAATTGCAACACACAGAATAACTCAAAAAATCAAAAAAGGAATCATTAGCACAAAGTACCATTGAGTTTCTGAGGTATTGCACAATAATCTGGGTATTATTTTGTCTCCTCATCCTGGAACATCTCTGACTAGGATCACATCAGTGTCTGGAGACAAAAGTTCTGACACATCGTTCCTGACAGCCAGCGAACAGACATGCTGGGAGAAACTGCACTTTTGGCCTGAAGGCCCCCCCAACAACGAGTACCCACCCATCAAGAGGATCCGACTGATCCTCCACAAAGCCTCGCCATCGAGCTGCCTCTCGGCCTGTGATCCTCCCCCACAACGCCTGGCTTTGAAAGACGGAGAGACGGCTGCTCGGCAAGGAGCTGCTCACACTCAGCAAGCTAAATGACAAAGATGCTTTGAAACCAGTTCCCCACCCGGGCTTCAAAGCCGTTCACAGCAGAGAGAGGCAGGCAGAGATATATAAATGAGAGATGTTTGACTCCATCACCTCAAACAAACCATCAGATGGCACTCCTACCTTGACCCTCTGCCAGGCTTGCTCACAGGCGATAACAAGCAACATTGTTTCTGTCTTTTCTTACACTGAATGCTTCCAGCGCCATCAAATTAAAACTCAAAGGAAATTCTAACAAAAGCTTTCTTAGCAAAAGCACTTCCTGCAGTGTCTGATTTTTGATCAAGAGTTTTTTTCATCACAGCAGAAAGCTACTATATTCAGCTAATCACTTTGGCATCATATGTCACTTTAAAATCAATCTGACATGAGTCCTCGATCCATTGTGTGTCTCTAATAACAGCTCGTGTGCCTCTTTTATCTGAAATGTTCACACTCGTGTCAATTGATGGACTGAAATTTGTAATAACACTCAGCAGAGGCAAAAGCTTTCTATTTTCCATTGTGTGCCACCAGCTTTATTCTGTTGAGGCTCTGATGCTAACAGTTATCAGGCAAACGTGTGTGTGTGTGTGTGTGTGTGTGTGTGTGCGTGTGGGTGTGTGTGCGTGTAGGCATCTTTCATTGACATCCAGGAACCAAGAATAAAACACATTCCTCACAGAAAAATCAGCAATCAGCACTCAGCACGGCCGCATCAAACATTGCTCAACATTTTGCACAGTTTTTGCACAGCTTTTGCTTGTTATTTGCTTCATTTCCAAACCTGATTCATAACATAGATTGCATGGAGTTGCAGGCAGGTCTCAGCCGTCCTACAAACACATCAGGAGATCGAGTCACACTGAGCTCTAGGTCCTGACCTGACGAAACGGACTCATCAAACCTCATCCACGTTACACAATAAGAGCAGATTTTCTTCTTTGAGGTCTATTTAATGCCTTCCACATGGTAGACAACATCTGTTTGAATGCTAGCACCCAAAAGTTTTAAATTCTGTATTTTGATGTTAGCTCTAAGTGGGAAATCATCAGAAATAAAGTCTTAAAAACATCAGTCTGTGTGGAATTAATCTATATCATGTGATTCACTTGAACCGAGTTACTGAAAAACTAGCAGAAACTTTCAATAATATTCAAATTTAGTGGATATGACTGTAGTTTTACTACACCATGCCTTACCTGTACTTAAATAGTATTACTTTGAAGTACCCTTACTTAAGGATCATTTCTGGCTACTCTACTCACCTCTAGTTACTTCACTGAATGAAGAACAAGCATGTTTTAACCAGAAGTTGCACCACACACACAGACACACACACACACACACACACGCACGGACATAAACATTCACACAGTGTCCCCCCAAGTTGTTTTTAGACAAGCTTCTGTCTGCCGATCCTGCTGTGCCATGTGGAGGTCAGGTGAATATACACTATCTTGTATATATTGTCACTGTCTGAATTTATTTTATAATGATGTTCTTTGTTTGATCTATCTATCTATCTATCTATCTATCTATCTATCTATCTATCTATCTATCTATCTATCTATCTATCTATCTATCTATCTATCTATCTATCTATCTATCTATCTATCTATCGATCGATCTATCTATCTATCTATCTATCTATCTATCTATCTATCTATCTATCTATCTATCTATCTATCTATCTATCTATCTATCTATCTATCTATCTATCTATCTATCGATCGATCGATCGATCGATCTATCTATCTATCTATCTATCTATCTATCTATCTATCTATCTATCTATCTATCTATCTATCTATCTATCTATCTATCTATCTATCTATCTATCTATCTATCTATCTATCTATCTATCGATCGATCGATCTATCTATCTATCTATCTATCTATCTATCTATCTATCTATCTATCTATCTATCTATCTATCTATCTATCTATCTATCTATCTATCTATCTATCTATCTATCGATCGATCGATCGATCGATCGATCGATCGATCGATCTATCTATCTATCTATCTATCTATCTATCTATCTATCTATCTATCTATCTATCTATCTATCTATCTATCTATCTATCTATCTATCTATCTATCTATCTATCTATCTATCTATCTATCTATCTATCTATCTATCTATCTATCTATCTATCTATCTATCTATCTATCTATCTATCTATCTATCTATCTATCTATCTATCTATCTATCTATCTATCTATCTATCTATCTATCTATCTATCTATCTATCTATCCATCTGTTGGACCACTTGTCTGCTGAATATTGGACTACTTGCACAATGCGGGACGTCACTATGCCTTTCCAACGGCATCGGCCATTTTGTATCCAGGACAGTCCGCTCCGACATATCCCGTCGAACACTACGACTGATATTACGAGGTGTCCCAAGTCTGACGTCACAAGACACTATATAACAGGGCCTCCATTTTGAACACCCGCTTTTCAGCTGGAGACCGGGTTCGGTTACCAACATCTGAAGCATCACCTGGAGAAGAGTCCAGAGTGGATTTCATTTATTCTCTCTCGTTGGCCAACGAACAATTCATAACTGAGGTTTCTGGACTAGGAAGGCCAGAAATTTCCCTTTGCCGATTGAAGACGTGAGTTTAACACGTAACTAAAAACATGGAGTTTCGAGGAGACAAACCGCCACCGTGTTTCATCCGAAGTCGACTCCTGACGGTCAGATTACGGTTTTTCCCTTTTCGCCAAGGAGGCCAAAGGATGAAGACTGACCACTTTCTTGGAGTTTAACTGCGGACGCGCAGCAACGCTTCACCCCCCTTTTTTTCCTCTCACTCGCTGCCCTAGAAGGAAACTTCACCAAGTAAAACCCATCCTTTATTTTAATCTTTTTATTTCTTTATTAGGAATAGCCGGGCAGGGTAGAGGAAATTTTTAGTGCAGCTAGAATCTAATGTGTTCTGAATGATATGTGCATGTAACCTTGTTATTGAAAATTTGATGTGCTGTGTGGACATCTGGAAGCCGCTGTGCTCCCAGCTCTGTGCGTGTTTTGTGGGGTATTTACCACCTGAGAGCCACAGCGCAGGTGCGCTGAGACTGGACTGCTAAAATAACCTCATGGTGAAATTCCCCATTTTCTTTGTCTTCAACCTCACTGCTTGCTAGCTTGCCGCCAAAAGTTTTATAACTCTTTGTCTGCTCAAGAGTTGGGGGAGGTTTTATGACAGAGTATCACTGAGTTACAGTGGAGCTGCAGCCCCACTCTCCACTCACCACCACCCCCCTTGTCATATTGTTATTTTGCCATAACTGCTGGTTGATTCCATACACACCCACTGCTGTTTTGCTTTATTTCTGCTTAGTTAGATATTCTACCCCTTTTATGTAGAACTTTGCATGTTGAGTAGGTGAAGATTATTAAATCAGAATTTATTTTATAATGATGTTCTTTGTTTGATCTATCTATCTATCTATCTATCTATCTATCTATCTATCTATCTATCTATCTATCTATCTATCTATCTATCTATCTATCTATCTATCTATCTATCTATCTATCTATCTATCTATCTATCTATCTATCTATCTATCTATCTATCTATCTATCTATCTATCTATCTATCTATCTATCTATCTATCTATCTATCTATCTATCTATCTATCTATCTATATATCTATCTATCTATCTATCTATCTATCTATCTATCTATCTATCTATCTATCTATCTATCTATCTATCTATCTATCTATCTATCTATCTATCTATCTATCTATCTATCTATGGACTGATTCTTGTTAACACAGTTGGTGATATTTGAGGGCAACAGGACGCCGTACATTCAGCTCCTGTTTATGTATTTGCTTCCCCTATTATCTAACCTTATTCTACCTCTAGTCCAAAATGTGAAAAATGTATTATTGATTGACAAATGGCATGTGAAGAGAAATAAATCACACCAGTAAGATTAGGTTCATGATTAACTGCTCCTACATCCCTGCAGCAGGGAGGGTGAGGCGAAAGAGATAGAGACATCAATCATCAGTGTTTGGCAAGACTTCGCTCCTTAGATTTTTCCTCATTCCTCTCCTCACGTCAATATTTTCCTTTCTTTCATATCAGATAAAATTATCACTCAGTTGGGGCTGCAGGATCTTTCATAACGTATGTAATAATATTTTATCTATACGAACTCAGTCAACTGAGCGAACCTGGTGACTCTGAGTCAGAATGAATGAGCCGTGGCCACTAACTAATCCAAATAGCTGATAGCATTAGGAAGTACCTGGTATCAGTGAAAACCGAGAAGTAAAAATGAGTACCGTATTTTCCGCACTATAAGGCGCACTTAAAAACCTTTAATTTTTTCAAAAAATGTATGGATTTGGTGATCTGTATCATTAAATGTGAGAAAAGCCCAGAGTTAAGGGTTGGCACTCAAAAGGGAATTTAAAATAATACTAAATGTTGGATAGGGGCACCTTTTTGCTAATTTTTAGCAAAAAGAGTAGGAAAAGTAAACAGGAGAAGGACTTTATGAAAGAAGACTGAACAGCAAAGTTTGTTTCAATGAATTACATGCACTTTGAAGTAATACAGTTTAAAATTTCACCTAGTTTAAGTCTAACACTGATATGTATCTCTCTCTATTATATTTAAACTGTATAAAAGGTAAACGTTACATAATTACAAAAAGTTAAACGTTCACCTGGCCTGACACTTAAAAATGCAACATGGTACTTATGCTAGGCACCTGGTGGTGTATTTAACAGCCCTCATTAGACTCAGTTTAATTGAATATAGTCTATTTATAATGTGCCAATTCACAACAAATGTTGTCTCAACACATTTTACAAAAAGATTGTGTGCAGACGTACCTATTCCATTCAATCCAATCATACAGACAGATCCATCTGTAACAGCAATATTTACTAATATAGAGTATTTACATGATTAAAAGAGTGAATAAACTGATATTAATCCACCCATTCTCCTATGACATTGAGCCTATCACTTCTTATTCATCAAGAAAAACATACAAAGATACAAACATATCCGTCACCTTAAGACAATAATAGAATGCACAGTATTTAAAAGGTCAGTCAGTCAGGTCATTTTCTACCGCTTATTCCATAGTGAGTCACGGGGGAGCTGGCGCCTATCTCCAGCAGTCTATGGGTGAGAGGCAGGGTACACCCTGGACAGGTCGCCAGTCCATCACAGGGCAACACACAAACAACCACGCACACACTCATTCATACACCTAAGGGCAATTTAGAGAAACCACTTAACCTAACAGGCATGTCTTTGGACTGTGGGAGGAAGCCGGAGTACCCGGTGAGAACCCACGCATGCACGGGGAGAACATGCAAACTCCATGCAGAAAGACCCCAGGTTGGGAATTGAACCCAGGACCTTCTTGCTGCAAGGCAACAGTGCTACCAACTGCGCCACCATTTAAAAGGAATAAATGAAAATAATGATAGTAATGTTAATATTATTCAGATCTGATCATCTTTAATCATCTTTTTCTACCGTGTTTTAAAGTGTTTCATTTTTGGACATTGCTCCTTTGTTTCAAAGCTTCCCCCCACAGACAGAAACACAAAAACATTTTCTTGTTGTTCCAATCATAGATTAGATTTAAAATCATTTACATACATTCAATTTTTGGCCCTAGTTATAAAACAACACAGTCAAGTTCAGTTTATTATTCCAGTTGGTGAAACGTTTTCTCTCTAAGGAAAGTTGATTTCACAAGTGCCTGACTTTACAGCAATCACTCCTGGACTGTCGACGGTTGATTGCTTGGTGACTCAACCAAGCTTGCAAACTGTGAAACTGAGACTTTCCATGTGTCCACCACTGACTCTACCCTGTCAAACAGAATCCCTGGAATCTTGAAACGTTTAGACATTGCTAAGTAAAAGCAAACAGCCAAGTCAGACTGAAGAAAATGTCACGTATAAATTCAAGAGGGGTAAGAAATGTAACTTACGTAGGGATGTCAGTCGTCTGCAATCTGTACCATCTGGCATCACTCCAAGTGCAGTCGTCTCTGCTCTTGGGTTAATGGCAGTCGCTGCGTCGAAAGCATAAACCCAAAAGTTGGCTGAGGGGGTTACCAGAAACCTTGGTGCATAACGCAACAATGCTCTCATGATGTGGTGTGTCTCCAGCATATGAATCTCCACGGTTCATATGCTGAAGGTCAATATGACCAATCAACCTCATGCAAAACCAAAGTAGGACACAATCCAACTCTGAAAATGCTGTTTGGTGCATTTATGATTTATGCTCTGGGTCTTTTAACTGTGATTCTGTCTGGATCGGCCATTTTGGGTTTTGTGTTTGTTTACTTTCTCAGTTAGGTGTTTCTATTCCTTTGGGTATAGTAGTTATGTTTGTTTATTCCTTCTGCCATCCTGATAGTTTTGTTCTCTCTCCTGCCTCCCAGTTTTAGTAGGTCTTTCTCCCCTTGCCCATAGTTCCCTCGGTGGTTTCTTTCTCATTTATTTATTACTTAGAATGGTTTCTCCTTTGGTTATTATTATTAGTATTAGAACAGTTCTCTTTGCTGCTTTGGGTTTTCTAGTTGAGTTTCTCGGTTAGTGTTTCTGTGCTTGTTTACTGTTAGGTTAATTGTTCTTGCTGCATTCTTCTAGTTTATTAGTTCCCCTTTTCCCTTTGGCCTAAGACCCCTTTTTGTTATTATTTACCCAGTTGCTTGTTTCCCCTTAAGATTATTTGTTCAAGATTATTGTTTCCCAGCCTAGCTCTTAGTATAGTTCTTCATGTCCCTGCTTTGTCTAGTTAGTGTCTCTTCTGGATTTAGTTTTGTGTTTTATGTTAGGGTTTTTATTTATATAGGTTTCCTTAGGTCTGTTTTCCATTAGTTTAGCTTTTCCCCATGCCCCTGTTTAGTTCTACATAGAACTACTAATTATGTTAGTTTATGTTTAGGTTTCTTTTCCCTAGAGTTGTCTCTAGTTTAATTTAGTTCTCCCTTCCAGTCTCTGCATTCTCCAGCTCCCGTTTCCATAGTAACATATTCCCTCAGTTCTCTGTAGCCTGGTCCGTGTTTCATGTTTCCTCTGATTACCTGCCTCTCTGTCTCATTGGTCCATACTCCACTTCCCTCAGCTTATAAGCTCTCTAGTTTTCATTGTTCCCCGCTGGTTCCTTATGTTAACAACCCTAGTTGTCTTCCCGAGTTTCTCCTAGTGGTTTGTTTTTAGTTCACCTCCTGATCTTGTGCTCTCAGATTATCAGTCTGTAAGTCTACCTTCAGTTTCATTATTAAAAACTTCATCTATTCACCATGCGCCCTCCTCACCATGTTCTGCATCCCAGTCCTGCCTCCAAACCCACAACCCTGACAGATTCACTATTTTGACTAAATGTTTGATGGTCCAGCATCTGTTCTAGATGCGTCTGCTATATTTATAAAACTTTCACTGCTTTGCATGTGTGCCAGATTACACACAGATAGTTATGCAGTTGTTTGCCAGCATGTGTATGTCAATAAAGATCTCAAACTGACATTAGGAAGTAACAATAAAGAAATGTGTGCAGGGAGTCTCCAGTAGATTTCAAGTCCAACACCTTAACCACTCAACCATCACAGCTACAGACACCAAAAGACAACACTCACAAATTTTTGTCAAGTTTTTGCATACATGCAGAGCACAAACTACACCTATTTGGGCTGTTACAGCATTTTTTGCTGTGGGCAGGCTTTAAACCCGCCAAACACCTTAACAACTCAACCCCAGAATATATATTTTTGCAAACAGAAAGCAATTTTCCTGTTTGAACAATGACTAAACCTCGACATCCAAAACAATTCTTATCGTACAGACTGAGACTGCTTTATGCCTTTTAGAGTTATCAATCTATGCAAAGATCACATGTGGGATTCCTCAGGGATCTGTCCTCTGGTCACTTTTACTGAGTATCTACAGGGGTTGGACAATGAAACTGAAACACCTGGTTTTAGACCACAATAATTTATTAGTATGGTGTAGGGCCTCCTTTTGCGGCCAATAAAGCGTCAATTCATCTTGGGAATGACATATACAAGTCCTGCACAGTGGTCAGAGGGATTTTAAGCCATTCTTCTTGCAGGATAGTGGCCAGGTCACTACGTGATACTGGTGGAGGAAAACGTTTCCTGACTCGCTCCTCCAAAACACCCCAAAGTGGCTCAATAATATTTAGATCTGGTGACTGTGCAGGCCATGGGAGATGTTCAACTTCACTTTCATGTTCATCAAACCAATCTTTCACCAGTCTTGCTGTGTGTATTGGTGCATTGTCATCCTGATACACGGCACCGC
Source organism: Girardinichthys multiradiatus (assembly GCF_021462225.1). Lineage (NCBI taxonomy): Eukaryota > Metazoa > Chordata > Actinopteri > Cyprinodontiformes > Goodeidae > Girardinichthys > Girardinichthys multiradiatus. Next base: position 43,798,405 of record NC_061799.1, read on the forward strand.
CTTCAGGATACAATGTTTGAACCATTGGATGCACATGGTCCTCAAGAATGGTTTGGTAGTCCTTGGCAGTGACGCGCCCATCTAGCACAAGTATTGGGCCAAAGGAATGCCATGATATGGCAGCCCAAACCATCACTGATCCACCCCCATGCTTCACTCTGGGCATGCAACAGTCTGGGTGGTACGCTTCTTTGGGGCTTCTCCACACCGTAACTCTCCCGGATGTGGGGAAAACAGTAAAGGTGGACTCATCAGAGAACAATACATGTTTCACATTGTCCACAGCCCAAGATTTGCGCTCCTTGCACCATTGAAACTGTTTGCATGAGTGACCAAAGGTTTGGCTATAGCAGCCCGGCCGTGAATATTGACCCTGTGGAGCTCCCGACAGACAGTTCTAGTAGAAACAGGAGAGTTGAGGTGCACATTTAATTCTGCCGTGATTTGGGCAGCCGTGGTTTTATGTTTTTTGGATACAATCCGGGTTAGCACCCGAACATCCCTTTCAGACAGTTTCCTCTTGCGTCCACAGTTAATCCTGTTGGATGTGGTTTGTCCTTCTTGGTGGTATGCTGACATTACCCTGGATACCGTGGCTCTTGATACATCAAAAGACTTGCTGTCTTGGTCACAGATGTGCCAGCAAGATGTGCACCAACAATTTGTCCTCTTTTGAACTCTGGTATGTCACCCATAATGTTGTGTGCATTTCAATATTTTGAGCAAAAATGTGCTCTTACCCTGCTAATTGAACCTTCACACTCTGCTCTTACTGGTGCAATGTGCAATCAATGAAGACTGGCTACCAGGCTGGTCCAATTTAACCAAGAAACCTCCCACACTAAAATGACAGGTGTTTCAGTTTCATTGTCCAACCCCTGTACATGCTCTTCCTAACATATAGAAGTAAAGGAAAGATCTATCTTACTGTGAGCAGGACTGGAATCTGTGTGGGGAATCCAGCTGGACACAGCAAAGTTCCAGGTTATTGTTCTTTTGGGTAAGACATATATAAAAATAAAAGAGGAGAGCTATGCACTGGCCAAAAAAGCTCATTAGAGCAGAGTGGTTGACCACCAGCTAAGTCAGTGGTCTGTCTGGAGACTTATCGAAAAAAGTTCACTTGTACAAGATCCTTAAGTCAATTTCTGACATTTTATTACTGTTGCACCATTTATACAAGTACATATAATTTTAACGCATCAATTTCCATATCATGTTTTTTTTCTGTTTGCTTGAATGAACATGTAGAAATAGCTGTGGTGAGACATGGAATGAAAATATCAATTGTAGTTGGCATGGATGCAGACCAAGAAATTATCAATACTTTTTTTTTTTTTTTTTTTTTTTTCCACTTGACCAAAAAGACAGGACTACAGATTCACCCAACCACAAACATGCAATTTACTGAGTCAAAAGAGGAAGAAAAAAAATGGTCAAGTGACACACAACCTTCCTCGGATGTTTGTTTCTGCTACGGTTCAACGAATGCTGGAAGGAAGACGCTGTGTGCCGGATGGAAGGAGATGAAAAGGTGGCAGATGAATGGCGGAGATGACAACACATATACCTGCTTTTATGCAAAGGTGGAAAGAGGAAGGTTTGGTGGTCAGAGTTTAAGTTGCTGGTATATTCAGTATTTTATTCTCCAAGAATTGGGTCACAAGCAGAAGTAGAACCCATTATGATGCAAAAATATGACAATAACTGCTAAATAAACCTTACTTTTTCCTGTTTTGTCTCTTTTAATTCAACTTAACATAACATCCTCCAGTGCTACACAGATGTTTATACATGCTAACAAAAATGCTTGGCCAAATCAAAGTCCTCTTTTCTCAAACACGGTACCAGCAAGTGAAATCAAGCCAGAGTTTAATACATTTTTAAATATGCTGTAGTTGATCTGGAGTGTAATTAGAAATACCCTATTTTCACCTTACGATAAAGTAGTTGAAGATTGAAAAATGTGTTTGGCACTTTAAATGATTTTTTTATATAGCCTTTAAGTTCTTCAAAGTTTTCAAAACAGACCTGACATGTTTCAATGGCAGAACGTTTGTCTTCGTCAGAGGTGTCCCCAGAAGGGAAGTGACATGTTCAAATCTCGCTGTTCACTGAAGTGGTGCTATCTTGACAGGCCGACACCGCCTCCTGCTGACGGCTTGTGGCTGAAGGATGACCTTAACAGAAGAACTTAAGAGGCTATACCAAAGCACTGACTATGAATTTCATTGGAATACTGACTTTTTCTAATTTGGGTTTACAGTAATTTGACTCAAATCCTGTAAACTGTGAGCAATGAATTCTAATAGGTGACAAGAAACCACCATTTCAAAACGTCAATACATGTGTACACCAAGGCTGAGTTCTTGGCCCACTTAATTTTAGTTTATATATAAATGTTTTGTCCAGCTGCAGGTTTCCAGATGTTTGCTGGTGATGTTGCTTTATATGTAGCTGGTAGGGACATTGTACATATCAACACAGCTGTGTCTGAGTTTGGAATCTGTTGAACAATGTTTGAAAAGTCATGTCTTATAATGAACATAAAAAAATATTTTATTAACTTTCTTCCAGGACACAATCTTTCATTGCCTGTAATAATTTAAGTCCAGAGACTTTCTAACATTTTATGCCATCTCTTTTCCAAATACCAGACCGCTGAGGTGAAGTAAACTGCATCAACTGTCCAGTGTACCTTTTGTGGCCAGATTAAATGCCCATGTCCCAATCTCTAAATTCTTTTCTATTGGTTGAGAAAAGTTTAAAGAGGTTCACATAAATACTAAAGTATTGGTGGCTGAATTGTAAAACCTAACAGCACAGGACAGTCTTACAGCCTGACCACATTGTGCAAGCTGAAGATTTCATTTCCTTTCTTCCTCTAAACAATCACAGGATGTTTGAGTGCCAGTTTAGTCTACTGTCTTTAAAAAGACACAACTTATATGTGCTATCCAAAGTGTCCTCGTAACACCGTAAACATAACCGACTTAGTATTACAAGCAAGTTCAAACAATCTCAAAGATTGTCCTGCCTGTATATCATCAACGTCATTGCTAGATATGTCTGTTTTATATTTGTCACTGTTTATTTTATTAAAAGACTGAGAATTGCTTTAAACTTTACAAGAACATTGCAAGGTATTTTCAGCAAGGCTTTGCAAATGTAAGTATTACAAATGCTAAAAAACCACTTAGTTTCCTTACAATATAGCTAAGGGTTTCAGTACAAAATGTAGAAGTTTATGTGAAAGAAATCCTACAGTTATTTGCAAAGCCAGCAATTTTCAACCTGTGAATTGCCTCCAAAAGCTTCAGCATTCTCAGTCCTCAAAGGAAAAACATAAAGCAACACTGGAACACTGGAAGATCTGGGTCAAAAGATTGGGCCGATGTAATGCAAATCCACCTTGAAAAGTAATTTGTAACCTCTCACTTGATTTTGTCTAATCACAATGGTTTACTAAAGACATCCACCGAGCAGAAGGTGCAGGTGAATGCATGAATCCTTCTGTGGGATGATATGGGAAGCTGGATGTTATGATTGAATGGGATGATGAAGGTGAAGGGGCAAAGGTGTATGGGCGACACAGGCTCGTATCAAAGTTCAAATACTACAGCAGAAAAAATAGATTAAAACATAACAATAATAATAGCAATAATCATACGCATTGGTGGGAAACTTCTCCAGTCCTTATTCAACAAATCATCATTATCATCATTACAATTATTATTATTATTGTTATCATAATAATATGGGTGAGCTAGTAATTTCATTTTCTTTTTAAATCTTTGTCATCGTTGAGTTAGGTAATTTGTTTCTTCGTTTTGGAAAAGAAGCTGTCCATTAATCTTGAACTGCTACGGTTTGATCCTTGCTTGGTGCCTCTGTGGCGTTTGCCTCCTTGGTAGGTTCGGCGGCTGGTGTTGAACTAGGTGCAGCAGCAGCCTCTTTTGGTGCCGCAGGAGCTGCCGCCTCTGTGGGCTTAGGGTCAGGAGAAGTAGCCGGGGTCACCTCAGCTTTGGCCGCTGGAGCAGCGGGGGCCTCAGTCTTTTTGGCGTCAGCCTCCCCTTTGCTCTCGGCTGCAGGGCCAGGTGCAGCGGTCTTCGCCCCTGGCTCGTTGGTGACGGGAGCCGATTCTTTGGCCGGAGTAGGGGCACCTGGTTTCTCGTCAGCCTTGGCAGCCTCTGCGCTTTTAGGTGCCTCTGTTTTCGGTTCAGCGTTGGTGGAAGGTTTTTCCGACTCCTTTAAGGCAGGAGCAGCATTCTTTTCTTCCTCCTTTGGCGCTGCAGCATCCGCAGCCGGTGTCTCCTTGGCAGCCGTATCGTTCGCTACTTCTTTAGCATCGCTGGCCTCAGGGGCCTCATCTTTCTTGTCTTTCGGTGCTTCACTCTCCTCAGCAGAGACACCTTCTGCCTTGGCATCCTTGTCTTTGGACTTGTCGTCGTTTACATTGTACCCCTTCTTCTTTTTGCTGAGCTTGCCTCCCATTTTAGCTCTCTGGCTTCTGAAACAGAAGGAGAAAAAAGAGTCACCTTAGTATTCTGAACACAGTTGTAATCTAAGCCTCTCATACAGTTGTGCCCCTTTGAAATCTTAATGGTTTGGTTAAAAGAGTAAGTTCATTAGTAGGGTGAATGGGACTTAAAAAGTTTAAGTCCCATTGCATAATTGCATTTTATAATTATGTTTAAACTGCTGTAACTGTGTTTTATTTGCTCTACATTTGTAGTTTAAGTGCATGGCTTTGTGGTAAAGCTTCTGTCAGGAGCCAATCCTGGTCCGAGAAGAAAGGGAAAACAGGACTGGAGGGTTGAAAGAAGAGGGAGAGTGAGAAGAAGGAGAGGGAAGATGGCCGCCACGAGATAGAACAAGCATTGATGAAACCCAGATAGATTAACTTATGGTGATCAGACATCCCCGAGGACTGTTCCTGTCTTAGACAACCTGTCCCCGGCTAACGCTGTCTTTGGAAAGACATTTTAACGTTTTATGAATTAGAAAAAAAATGTTGCCTACAGACTTTTATTATAGTAGCCAGGTACAAGGCACGAATGAGCATGTTGCGCGCAACAACAGCTATACAGAGTAGAAGTAGAAGAGCCGAGAGCATGAGCTTGTCACCACCGATGGGAGATGTTCAGTGAAATGGTCCAGTATGTGTGAATCAATGTATTTTGTTTGGACTGGGCTGGTCCTTACTACGATAAAGGTTTGGTTCGCGGTAGGAAATGTTACTGGAGTTGTCAACAATTGCTGTGGGATGTGATTTGTATTACTAGGGATGAGGACCCAAATGCAAAATAAACCAAGCTTTTATTAACAAACAGAACAATGAAATGCAAGGCGAGAGCCCACGGTGTTGCTGTGGCATGAGAGAGAGTGGGAGAAATCGTAACAGGATAATTAAAAGACCTCCTTGCTACGGTGGCGCTACAGTCAACAACGGTTTGAGTAAGATGTCTTAAAATGTATTGTTGACCTTTAGTTTATATTTGCAGAGCTAGTTATGAGTTGTTTTGCTATTTTTGAATGCTAGTTGTTTTGCTAGTTGCTCAGTTGTGTTTGTCTTCTCAGTTTGGATATAAGGAAGTTCCTGATGAATAAATAATGGATACAACAACAGGAAAACTGGGAAAGAGAAAAGAACTGCATGAACTGACTGATGATGAGAAAATCACCTGGTTAAATGAGCATTTCTTCTGCTGTATGGGCTTGCAGATCCAAATAAAAAGTTTGTATTTACTAAATATTGCATTTTTGGCTTGTATCAGCTTAGGAAACTAGTTAAATCATAAAAAAATTGAACGACATTAAAAAAATTGCTACATTCAGGCCAGCTACAGAGAGAGAGGAATATCTTAGTAATTGACATCTTTAATGCAGCATTCCATTTACATCTGAACTCGAAATGGGAAGTCGGAGTAACGTCATCTCCCAGGTGACAGCTTTCTAGTTTTCTGCTTGTCCGAAGATCAGAAAAAACATGGACGATGATATTCTGTATTGCTTCTATATGGCCACTATGGCCACTGTTACAACAATGACAATAACAACGTTCTACTCAGTATATTGTGCATATAACCAGCGACCATCTACAGTGTGATTAAAGCAAAGCTGCAATTTTGTCAGCTTTATTTTAAACACATTTTCTATAGTAAAACATGCTTTGTTTAATACAATTACACTATTTACAATATTTGAAAAAGTGCAAATAATCCAAAACTACCAAAATTATTTAACCAATAATTCACATATAGGGCCTACTTTTTAAAAATATTTCAGCTTCCTAACCAACAAACGTTTAGTCAGAGTTGCAACCTTGAATATTGAAGGCTGAAATAAATAAACCGTGTTAAGTTACTTTAGCAATGGTGCACTACTAACAACAGCCTCAACAACCAGCCATTTCCAAATTTGTTTGCAATCTCTTGCAAGAGTTGCAAGAGATTGAAGCTCCCATCATCCATGTCCAATCTTGCTCAGTAGTTGCCATGGCGATTAGTGTATGGAGTCACATTGACAGGCCTATCTAACTGAAACAATGAAAAAAGATAATGGAAATGTGACTGATCTCTAAATAACTGAATGTTGTCATTGAAGAAGGATTAAGAAGCCATTAATGTCATGAACTGCAATGTCCAGAAAGAGCATTAGATAAACTGTAATGAACTGATTTGGACACATCTGGATAAGCCACTAATTCCTCCTGCTCCCTTTTGAGCACTTTTAGGTTTTGTTTTACAAATCATTGTGTTGAAAATCTTTGTTCATGTTTTTCATTTTCTGTTTATTTTTGATATTGTATCGTCAATAACTCATACCTTGACCCAACCAGTTGTTCGCCAGTGAATCCCTGTTTTGGACATGATTTGGTCCACATGCCGACCAGTCTGTTAACAATTCAATCTGAACAGAATTGCCAGGACTAGAAAAGAACCATAGGGCAGTACAAGTGGAATGATAATGTTTTTGGACAGTTACCCGAGCATCTGACATCTGGTTAAAACTGTAGGTAAAGGTCTGCAAGCAGTAATGTTATGGAGGTAGAAAACATTACCAGCACCTGATGAAGTTTGAGAGCAATCACAGCTTAGGGTTAGGGTTATAATGCCAGTATACCCAGTATATGAATGATAAAAGTCCAAATGTTGGACTCAGTGGGTACATGAGGGCATCCAGCCAAATTATGTAATACTGAAGATACGGTGAAGAGGATGCCCTTTGAAGGTTTTCAGAGCACATCCTACTTGGAGAAATGACCAAAGTGAAAACCAAAACCTGCTGGAGGAACTTCTGAACTTCAAGAAGGTGCTGAGTTGTGAATCTAGGTGGTTCTGGTCTTACTTTCACAACCCAAATTTACATGAGCAGAAGATGATGAATAGATGCAAATATTAATACAGAAATTGAAACTAATGGATATGTGAAGGCAACCTTATATGTGACCTCATCAGGCAACATGTTGCTAAAAAAATGACCCACATGACAAGGACCTGGCCTCACGCAAACCCAACATGAAAACCTTATCAAACTCTTTGGGTATTCTAGATTTTCCTGCTTCCTTCATGTACTGGTCTGCATGTGTCCCATATTAAGCCCATCATGGACCAATCCTTCAGACAAGTTTGACTGTTTTTTGTCAGCGATTGGAAACACATGAAAACAACAGGAAACCCTGTGCTATGGGAGGGTGCACGTGGATGTGTCTTTTGTCACCAGAAAATAATTTTGTCTGCACACAGATCTGTTTGTACTCTGAAAATGCACACAAGGACAAATGTTGACACCATGGACTCAACAATCTTCATAGTATGCCTTTGTGGAACATTGCATTCCATGCATGCCAAGATGAATATGATACATGCACTGCAAATCTAATCAACAGGCAAGTATGCAGAGCTCAGTAACATTATCACTGAAATCCACAATTTCCTGTGCAAACTATCTGACAAAAAACTAACGGGATTCTCACATTTTCACGTTTCCATGATGATTATAGATCTAAAGCACGCACCTCACACACACACACACACACCTGCAGATTCCTGGCTCCCTCGATCAGCTGAAGGGAGATATCACCATCTGCCTCCTTCACAGGGAAGGGGACTTCAATATGCAGCAAATCAGGCAGAACAGGAGCAAAAGGCTCAATGTTTTTTTGGTTTGATTATGTTGATGCTTTAACAGGTTGGGGAAAATTCCAGTCTGTTCAAGCATAGCCTGTCTCTATAGGACCTTTAGTTTTAGATCTAGATGTTAAAAGTTATTTATTCAATAAAGAAAACATTGATCTAGGTGCTTAATTTGGATGTCGAACTTGAACAATAGTCCTTTCAGATTTTAATCTAAAACACTCCATTTATTAAGTGGTGAAAACTGAAGTAACCTATTTGGTATTTCCTATGTGACCTGAGTTAAATGAAACCTTTTCCCTCTAAAACAAACCAAACTGGTGAAATATTGTGGTGGCTACTCACAAACTCGCCCTGTGAATGGAACAGAGCCGGCAGTGAATCCACTCAAAATGCTAATCGCCTTGTCGCCACAGACTGAATCAGTCCACTATTCATGCAAAACTCCTTCGACTGTCCACCGGCTGGTGTCTGCCAGGAATGCCGTTCCTGCCTCTGCTTTATACGGCCCACAATGGAGCTCTTCACTGCTGCATCACGTCGTTTGACTCCCAGCTTGTGCTGCTGGGATGATAACTCACAATCACCCGGGCAGACAATGGCTGTTCAGGCCAAAGGCATGGTGTTTCTCTGCTGGGCGTGTGGTTTTAGTAGTTTGTAGTGTGTAAAGTGCTGGGGCAGGGCTGAGACAACCGGGAAAAAATGCCACAACTTGCACAAAAGACCAACTGTAACCTGCAAGCTGCAATTAGGAAAGCAATAATGGATGTCACTTTAAGCATCAGTATAAAAAAACAAGGATTATGGAAACTAGGTTTGTCTTTTTCTTATTGTAGGTTTGTTTGTGGGTTTTTTGAATACGTTTAGGATTCCAGGGATTTGGAATCATAACATTGAATCTAGTTAAACACAGCTCATGGTTGAAGAAACTCCATTTAGTTTCTTGATGTCAGTCACAGTCAAACACTTCTTGATTAATGTACCCTTAAATTTAAATGAATTTCTATTTTCTCTTTTATCATATTTAAATGTTTCAGATCATCACAAAGATAATCTATGTAAATACAAAAAGCAGTTTTAAACAATAATTTCTTCATCCAAGGTCCCTATTTGGAAATATAATTGCCCCCTTTGTTAAATTTCATTAACAAATGTTGGTTTTCACCCTGATTACTGCTAGACCTGTGCTATCTAGAAATCACCTAAATAGAGCCTGTCTGATGGCATGAAGAAGGCCAAAGACTGAGGAGGCAAAAGTGTAACTTTTAGGAAGGTGTGCATTTTGTTACATCTGGTTTTAAGGTAATCCCTACAACAGCCCTCCGAATTTTCCACGTTCTCTGTGCTATTGGTTTCAGGAATTAAACATATGTAAAATGACCATCTCTGCAACCATTCAGCACAAAACTCCTCCTTCTGCACCTTTGCCACACAGTATTTCATAAAAACAACGTTATACCAAATAGTCAAAAGTCTTAGTGGTAGTGTTATGGTCTATGGCTGCTGATGAAAATTGTCCTGCTATCATCATAATTCCTGTGTTCCTCGGTCTTCATGATGCTGCTTGTTCACTAATGTTCTCCAACAAACCTTCACAGAACAGTTGCATTTAAACTGAGGTTAAACTAAACACAGGGGGGATGCTGGTTGTACTGGATTTTAATTAGGGTGTCACAGTAATACAATACACAGAAAATAATTAATTTGTAAAAAATATAAACACTATGTATCATTTCCCTTCAATTTCACAGTTATGCACTACTTCATGCTGTTCTGTCACATAAAATCTTAATAGAATAGACTGAAGCTTGAGTTTCTGACAAATTGTGAAAAACTTTTAGAGGTAGCAACACTGGAAAGCATTGCAAACAGTTGTAAGAACATGCATACAGTGTATTTTAAATTTGCAGACTTTACTAAACTACAACATGATGCATCTCTTCCCGGTTCACTTATTTCCCTAAGAATGTTCGCTGACATGATTAAAACCAGCTGAGCTACTTTGTCCTGCTTTATTTCCACTTTGTTCAGCAGTTACTGCAAACACCACAGACCTTCCAGTCCCTCAGCCTCGTAATGCTGCTGAGTTCACAAACCTTATGATTGATCACAACAACATTGGCGCTCACTGGAAAAGTATTTATGGAACAATATTAATCTACAATCCAACTGGTCTCCTGCGAGTCGGAAGGTTGTAAAATGGTTTAGAGGGCACAACTCCCTGAAGGAGCAGATGGCTTGTGTCTCGTCAGATTCTTCTCCAACTTCTCACCATCTCTGGCGAGTCATCTGTCACGCCCCCACAGCAACTCTGCAGCTCAGCTCGGCTCTGTTTCCAGTTGCCTCCTACTTTGCTTTTCTGCAATAATCCCTTCAACAGCCCACCACCTCCTTCATGCCATTCCTCCTTCTGTGTTCTTCCACTATACTAGTTAGGTTTCAAGAATTAAACGTGTGTAAAATGACCCTCTCTGCTACCATTCAGCACAGTTTTCTGCAGGTCACGTTGTAAAGCCCCATCCTGCCTCTTTGCCACAGCAGATGGAGGTCTCTGGGAGGTCCTGGGCTCTGGGTAACCCCAGCATGCCCATTTTGGCAGAAACTGCATCCCTGCTATCCAACATAACACCTTAAAGGTTAGGGCTGTCACTGTTCACCTCCCTGTCCCACTCGTGTGTTTTCACTCTCCTTAAATGTCAGTTGGAAAATCGACTTGACAGCAGAGATCCATTGAAGCAGCTGGACGACTAAAAGCTGCTCTGTTTTACAAAGGTTTTTACTCCAGGATTTGCATATAACACTTACCGTGAAGCTTTTTGGCCAAGAATATGAGCACTGAAGCAGTTTCTGCATTTGTTATTCTCATGTCCAAAGAATATTCATTTCCCTGCTCATTCAGTGTGTTCTCATAACTATTTTTCATGCTTTTGAATGTTTCTGCAGGTCAAATAACAGACCAATGTAATACTGTGAGTAAAGGAGATTTAGACCAATAAAAACCCAGGGAATCCTGAGGTGACTCTTGTGAATCATAATAAGCTTATCTATATCTTCAAAGAGCTTCTTAAAAGGATAACGGTGATAAAACAGCAGAACAACAGCGGACCTCACAGAGAGGTGAAGTTAATCCAGCCAACATGCTTTTCACAGAACTGTGACACAGATAGGATCCCACTGTGAATCTAGCCTGGGGGTAAGAGCTGCACAGTTTCTCCCCCTGTGTCACACTGACCTCCATTTTCAAACAGTTCAGCCTCATCAGACAGAAGGAACAAATAAGCACGACACACGCTGCTGCCGTATCTCTCCGATTCTGCTTAACGTCTCGCGGTTTTAATGCAGAGAGCTTGCATGAACTAATACGTTCTTTCTATATTAAATAAAATGTCTCAGGAAATGCGGAACCATATACTACAAGTAGTACACTGCATAATAAGAGACATAAGCTATTTTTTCTTATTGTCTGACATTAAATCAGCATAAAGTTGTCCAGTTTGAGGTCAGTTAGGATTAGCAAAATTATTTCTATTTGCTAAATACCTAAAACAAGAGAGAGAAAGTATTTTTTAGATATGTACTTTTTTTTTTGTCAGATTCAGAGGTTTACATACACTAAGCCCAAATGCTAACGCCCTGGCTTTATTATGTTAATTCACAGCATTGCAGGTGGCTAGAGGAGAACATCTAATGGAAAAATCAAAAGAAATCTCAAAAATTGTGGACCTCCCTCCAACTGTTCTAACAATTATACATGTATAAACAATGCCCAACCATCGTATTGTTGTGTGCAAATCAACTCCAGAACAACAAAAAAAAGACCTTGTGAACATACCTGCTGAAGTTGGTAAGAGTGGGTCACTGTTCACAGTGAAACAAGTCCAGTCAGAGAAAAAGAAGCCATGACAAAAGCAGCAAAACAGGTCAGATTACAGTTTGCGAATGCAGTCGTGGGACAAAGACCTTCACTTTTTTAGGCATGTCCTGTGATCTGATGAAACTAAAATATAGGTGTTTGCCTAGAAAGACCATATTTACATTTGGAGGGAAAGGTTTCATGCCTGAAAACACCATCTCAACTGTGGAGTACTGTGGTGGTAACGTCATGGTATTTGTTGGTGCTGCGCTGTAGGAGGGACTGGTGCACTTTACAAATTATATGGCCTCAGTGGAAACACTGAAGCAGCATCACAAGACATCAGCTAGGAAGTTAAAGCTTGGCCACAAATAGTTGTTGGCATGATGCTACCACCACCATGTTTTACTGTAGGGATTAGTTAGTCCTCAACCCATTGAAACCCCCTAGCCCATACATACTTGTGAAATTAGTTGAAGCTGTAGGGGGGTTTAAGCTTTGGCTGCCTGTCTTTATGCAGTTATTCTGTAACAATGCATATTTCCATGATGCTCATTCCATTTAAGCTGCACAGCCTTGTTAGCCGGCTGCCATACAAATCAGGAAGTGAGATCGGTTTTTACTAGAAGGCATTGAGGATATACGATAAAATCCCAGCTGAGCATAAATAAACCCCAGCAGTGTGTGTCCGACAAACAGCTTGCTGGCCTGCCGGCCTGCCATCCAGGGAGGTTTGTCTCCACTGTAACCTGAATCAGAGCTTGGTTTGGCTCTGCAGGGATGATTCTGCATCAGACAGGTCTGTAATTCCACTTCCAAGGGAATGAGCGATATTTAGATGACACTCATTCTGGCCATACTTAGACATGCAGTAATCCACTCATCCCTTTTCACAATGCATTTGTTAAGTGCATTATTCATCAGACTAGTAATCATTTAGACCCATTTCCATAAAGGCGACTTTCTGGGAAACTGGACAAAAGCATGTGTTTCTTGAGCAGATTCACATTTAAAAATAATTTATGTGGGATACAGCTCATCAATTAGCAGCTGATTTATCAGAACAGAACTCGAAAGGAAACTTAATTTTATATAAATCTGATTGTTTATTAAGTTCTAAAATGAGCCCGAACTAGGATCAAGTTTGGTCAGCAAAAAGATCCAAAAAAGGAAATAAAATAAAAATATCCCTAATTAACATGTTGGATGTCTAGCAGTTTACCCTTCACAGAAACACACCTTGATACAAACTTTCAGTTTGACACCTAAGAGCTGTGGGATGAGAGCGAGCAAGCAGCAATATGGTTAAGAGGTTCAGATGAAGAACTGTGTGTACCCCCCTGCTTATGAATAAATGTAACACGAGCACAGCGCCGTAACTCAGAATGCGCTGCTTCCTCCAGCTGGATGATTTAAGACGAGTCTGTTTCCCCGAACAGCAGCAGGCGAGTGCACGACGGGCAGGAAAACTGGAGCAGAAAATCTGGCCCAATCATACAAACAGACACAAATAAAAGGAAAAAAAACTGTACTCTGGAATAAGGTGGAGAAGAAAAAAAAAAGAAAAGGGACTGGAAGAACAATCAGACGTGGCTGGTTGGAGACGTTCAAGAAGTGACAGATTGGAAGTTTAGGCGGTGGTGAAAGGTTTACAATCTGCTGGTATGACTAAACAAGTTTTACAGAAAGTAATTTCTCTCTCATCCTTTAATTTCTACATTCTTAGTCTGAACTGACAGAGCTGCAAGTAAATTTAAAAACAGCGGAGCAAGCACAAAATGCACCATCTGTGGAAATTGGTACTGGTCCCCAGTGTCAAAGCTAGCAGCAGGACCAGTGGCTACATCTATTTTTGACCAACAATAAACACTTCCCAGTCTGGAGAAGCTTCTGGCTTCATGAAGCTAATATCATCTGTCAGGCTAGAGATAATAAAAGGAACAAGGTTGTTAAAATGAGCTACATGTGAGAAAAATTTAAAACCACTTTTTCAATGCATGTCTAACTTTTGCTTTTCCATTCTGTTAGATTTAAAAATAAAAACGGGCTGACAATTTAAAAACAGCCACAAGTAAGGCAATAGAGTCTGACTGGCTTTCTTCTAATCTTAAGGAGTCTTGCTCAGTAGTTCTCTGGGGTCTCTGAAGGTCTGTCAGAGTTTTTCAGTTGACTATGGCTGCAGATTTTCAGGTTGTACTTAGAAAGAAGATGAAATCTGGGAACCTGAGAATTTAAAGAAGTAACAGTACTAAAAAATAATCTTTAGAAATGATTGGACTGGAAAGAAAATGCCCAAAGAACTTAAATAAGTTATTTTTCAAGAGCCCTACTTTAAACAGACATGTCTGAAACGTCAAAGCCTCCTTACCAGATGCACAAATCACCTCAAATGGCTTATAGGTGGAAGAAAATGTTATATATTTTCTGAGCCCTAATGAATAGTCCAAGTTTGCCATCTTTCCCCAAGGGTGAGTTCAGCCACACCACAGAGGATTCTATTTTCAGCCTCAGACTTTTAGTCATAGCCTAAAGCTCATGACCAAAGATGAAGCCCAAAGCGTTCCCAGGCCAGCCGAGAGACATAGTCCCTCCAGCGTGTCCTGGGCCGTCCCCTGGGCCTCCTCCCGGTGGGACGTGCCTGGAACACCTCCCGAGGAAGGCGTCCAGGAGGCATCTGGTATAGATGCCCGAGCCACCTCAACTGGTTCCTCTCGATGTGGAGAAGCAGCAGCTCTACTCCGAGCCCCTCCCGGATGGCCGAGCTCCTCACCCTATCTCTAATGGAGTGCCCGGCCACCCTACGGAGGAAGCTAATTTCAGCCACTTGTATCCAGGATCTCGTTCTTTCGGTCATGACCCACAGTTCATGGCCATAGGTGAGGTATAGGAACGTAGACCGACCGGTAAATAGAGAGCTTCGCTTTTTGGCTCAGCTCTCTCTTCACCACAACGGACCGGCACAGTGCCCCCATTACTGCGGGAGCCGCACTGATCCGTCTGTCAATCTCCCGCTCCATTCTTCCCTCACTCGTGAACAAGACCCCGAGATACTTGAACTCCTCCACTTGAGGCAGGAACTCCCCTCCAACCTGAAAAGGACAAGCCACCCTTTTCTGGTCGAGTAACATGGCCTCTGACTTGGAGGAGCTGATCTTCATCCCAGCCGCTTCACACTCGGCTGCGAACTGCCCCAGCGCATGCTGTAGGTCTTGGCTAGAGGGGGCCAGCAGGACCACGTCATCTGCAAAAAGAAGAGACGAAATCCACTGGTCCCCAAACCAGGTCCCTCCAGCCCTTGGCTGCGTCTAGAAATCCTGTCCATAAAAATTATGAACAGGACCGGTGACAAAGGGCAGCCCTGCCGGAATCCAACATGCACTGGGAACAGGTCCGACTTAGTGCTGGCAATGCGGACCAAACTCCTGCTCCGCTTGTACAGCGACCGGATGGCCCCCAATAAAGGGCCCCCAATTCCATACTCCTGGAACACCCCCCACAGGGCACTACGAGGGACACAGTCGAATGCTTTCTCCAGGTCCACAAAACAGATGTGAACCGGTTGGGCAAACTCCCATGAACCCTCGAGTACCCTGTAGAGGGTATAGAGCTGGTCCAGTGTTCCACGGCCGGGACGAAAACCACACTGCTCCTCCTGAAGCCGAGGTTCGACTATCGGCCGGACTCTCCTCTCCAATACCCTGGCGTAGGCCTTACCAGGGAGGCTGAGGAGTGTGATCCCCCGATAATTGGAACACACCCTCCGGTCACCCTTCTTATGAAGGGGGACCACCAACCCAGTCTGCCAGTCCAGAGGCACTGTCCCCGACCGCCACACAATGTTGAAGAGGCGTGTCAACCATGACAGCCCCACAACATCCAGAGACTTGAGGTACTCAGGGCGGATCTCATCCACCCCCAAAGCCTTGCCACCGCGGAGCTTTTTAACCACCTCGGTGACTTCAGCCTGGGTGTTACGGCTGGTGGCCGTACTTGTGTTTGTTTTGTACCATCATCAACAGACTGACCAGCCGATGTCGCTGAAAAGCACCGTTTTCCTCCGTGCTATCGGTACCGCTGTTTCTGATGGGATCGGATTTCTTCTTCACTGGATACACTCTTCTTCGCTGTTCCTGACGGACTCGGATCTCCCTGCGCGCTCTGCGCTCCTCCTGCTGGACGTCTCCGGGAGTTCATGTTGGACTATTCATTTCCTGGTTCTTCCGAATTCGCCGCCAATCATTGAAGGGACTACATTATATAAACTCTCTGCACCTGCCACTAAAGGCAGCTGTGATTTGGACTGAACAGCTCGCCACTTCTTACTTGGGTGTCTTGCCTGGACTGTGTGCTTACTTGATTGGTGATTAACTTGCTTGTTTTATTTTGTTTGCTTACCTGTTTGCTGGTCAGCTTGTTTGCTTTGTTGTGAATACTTTTCCCCCTTGGCTCTGAGTAGTTTATTTAAAGCTTCTTAAGCTTTATCTTGAATTGATTGTTTGTTTTGTTGTTAGCTGGGATTCTTTGCTTTAAGTAATGGTTGAGTTAGCTTATCCCTCCTTTTGAGAGATTAATTTTAGTTAAACTACTGGTTGTTGGATATTTTGTTTAAATTTATGGTTATTGTGTATTTTGGGTTTTACCTCTTTTTATTTTCAAACAGTTTGTACTTTGTTAAGTACCCTCCTTTTGTTTGTTTTGTTAAAAAAAATAACGGAAACTGAACTAAAAAGAAATAAATTACTCTTTCTTTCATAAAACCAATAACACCTGGTTTGAATGTTTACTTCCCCCTAGACCGAGTGGGGTCGTAACAGTGGGTGATGAAAGAGTCCAACCCCGAGTCCTCCTACCCCCACTATAAACAGTGTTGGCAAAGCACTGCTTCCCTCTCCTGAGGTGCCGGACGGTTTGCCAGAATCGCTTGCTTTGTAGTTTGAAGATTTAATATAGTGATAGATGGTTTGTGGTCAGGGAATTTCAGGCGAAAACACACCTGGACCACTGGAGTACCAAGACACCAAGACACCAAGACAGAGCAGATCACTGAACCTCAGCCATGAGAAGATTGTTTAATGGCGATTACCAATGCCAATGAAATACCAATGATATCCTTCACCGTTTGGAATGAACACTGGCCCTTCAGAGCTCCACTTTACAGTCCAAGTGCTTTATTTATGATCTAAGAATAGCCAGGGGTAGCATAGAAAAGGGAGTGTCTTTGAAGGTTTAATGACAAAACTAATTTGTGACAGACACTACAGGATAACTGGAGGCGGTAGCTGGAGAGAGAGAGAGACATCTGGAGACCTTTGCTTGAGCTGTTGTTCCCATGTCAGTATTGGATAAGCAATGAAAGACAGATTGGCAGATGGACTGATAGGATGGTCAGCCCAATGAATGGGTTCTGAGTCTTTTTATTAAGCCTGGATTATTACAAGGTCATAATATCCCTCTGAAAATTATCAGCTTAAAAGACTGCACTGACTTTGAGAGACAACGCTACCAAAGTCCAAAAAGGAAATCAGAGATAGCTGAAAACATTTGCACAGTCCTGTGTGATTTCTTTGTGAGTCGGCTAAAGATGCCTTTTAAACTTTTAAACTACATCGAATCTTTGCAACTCTTTTCAGGCAAGATTATTGACTGGCAATCTAAAAAGCAGCATCTTAAAAATTGATATCCTCATCCTTGCTTTTAACATTGGCCAGCTGGTGTAATTACTTAGAAGTCAGTAAATATTATCCAGGGGCTTCTGGAGAAAAGCCTGCCTTACTTAAAAACACTGACCACACAAGCGCAGTCATGTGTGCTTAAATGAGCGATAAACACAGACATACACACACACACATACATTAGTGGGCGTTTAGACGATCAATCCTCAAATTGATAGAGCTTGAGAAAACTCCAGGGCTGGAAATGGGTATTGATCAGCTCGGTACACAGAGCCGCTGTGTGTTCAGCTGCTGCTTCTGAGTCAGATGATGCACTCAGCAGAGATGAAAGCCAGCGAGGCGCTTTGAAACGCTTTACACTGAGACATTTAGCAGTGAATACAAAATCTGTCCAAATGCTTTGTTGGCTGCACATAAAACTGACAGCAGACAAAACATAACAGGAAAGCAAAACAGATTATGTCCGTCTCCCTGGATCCAGTGGCAATTTGCTCTCTCTTTCAGACATTCACATGACCTCCATGTCTCCAAAACCAGAAGACGTTTGTGTGCATTGAGGCTGACAGTACCAATAACTTCTAGATTACTGCACGCCTTTAAATAGAAATTTGATTAACGTGGGAAAATATTTTAAGTAGGTTAGAAATATTTTATTTTTGCTTTGAAATTAAATTCAATAATGTAAAACATATTTTTTTGCAAAAGAGGGCTCTTGTATAAACAGTATTCAACCTCTATACCCTTGTTGGGGCCTAAGTATACATCCAGACTGTTTAAGGACTTGTTCCAGAGTCATGGCAACGTCTCCTGAAGTGTATTAAGAGCACAGTTGGCTTAAAGTTGACAAAGTGAGAAAGGTCCTCGAAGGTTTATAGCATGTGGAAAATGTCTGTAGTGAGACTGTGATGGTTTACCAGAAAGTCAAAATGTGCAACTCTCAGAGGAGTAAAAAAAAGCCCAAGAGCTCCACCTCTATAGGCTCACTCTCTCTTGCTTCCAGTTTTCTGATCCTCGACTGACTTCCCATTTTTTCAGACAAATCCTGATGTTCCCCTGGAGAACTCTGGCTGAACTGATTGGATCTTCCTTTGCTACCAAGCATCTGAACTTCTCCCTGGATCTTCTACCCCGCCTTCCTGGACTTATTTTGTTACCCGTTGACCTGGGAACCTTGCTAACATTGACCATGAGCTTCTCCAATCATCAAAGTGTCCTAGAGAGAAATGTGAGTCCATCAGTCGGAGACCTGAAGCGCTAACAGGTCATCAACAGGACAATATCTATGTTGCATTTCAGTAGCAGAGATTTACACTTTCTCAGATTAACCGACAGCATAACCAACTTTCTGGTTATTTCAGCTAATTATTTGGCCAGGCAGTTCATCCTTAAATAGTAAAAAGGCAAGAAAGTTATGCACACCTTCCTGGTACATTGGAATAAAGTTTATTCCACACTTCCAAGATCCACAAAGTATTCAAATTAAAGTTTATACAAAGTTTAGCCCATCATGAGTGTCATGTTGCATCTCATCAATTAACACGTCAGTTAGCCCTTTCAGACACGTTAGATGCATCATGATGAAGTTGGCAGGGATACAGGACACATTCCTGGACTCCAATCTTAGAGGGTTTTATCAGAAGCATTGACACAAAAAGATCACTAGGTGGCGTACTTTGGAGCGCTGCATGACGACCAGACACAGCCAATATGGGTTGTCCGACAGACATTTTTTTAACACAATGGAGCTGATGTAATTACTTCAAAGATGTGACAGGACTAGATGTTCCACAAATTCTGCCTCAAATTTATGTTTCAATTCCACAACAGTTAAATAACTTCAATTACTATGTATGAAGGACATGACAAGTCTGGGATAGACTTGTCATGTCCTGTACAAAACCAGAGCAGAACCATATTAACTCTTTAAAAGAAATGGAAACTTAATAAAACATAAACATGATTTCCAAATCCTTGTCTCATTTCCAGTGACTCCAACTGAGGCAGTTATACACTCAAGTCTTCTCTCTGCAAACATTCTTTTATTTCGTTTGTCATTCCATCCTGATTTACTGCAAAATGCTGTGAAGCCTCTGGCCTCCTTTTTCCTGTAAAAAGATGGAGGTTTTTCGTTGATGTCGGACACATCCAGGTCAACATTTCAGGCTCTGTTAAGGGATGAAACAGGTGTTGCTAAAGCTTCAGTAGGTATGGAAAAATACCCACAAATCTCACAAGATAACAGGTGTCTGCCAATCAATGCAGCTTATGTAAAGCAGAGATGTTTGCTTTATTTAATAAAGCATCAGTTTTAAATTTTTTACTGTGCTGATAGAAACTCAGACCCTCAATGGTACATAAATAACTTAGTGTTAATTAGATTAGTATTGAATGCTAGATGAACGCACACACCAGAGCTGTCCACTGAGCCCACTCGCAGAGACAGTCGATCCCATCAGCCCCGCAGTTAATGTGACTGATTGGATTTGTCAGATGCGTTCGCCGCCTCGGCCCCCTCGCTGTTTTCTCAGACAGATAAGAGACTCGGGGCGGCCGAGGACAAAGACAAGAAAAAAAAAACAAGGCCTGTTTGATATTTCCATGGTCTCCAACCTGCCGCCCCTGCTAAAAACAGCAGCCAGAAACAGACAGTTATGTCTGGAGAACAACCCTCAGAGAATCTCTGTCTAATTTAGACTTGAATTACTACCAACAAATGTGCTTCCTGTTTGGAATTCATTATAAAGTAATGAATTAATTCCCTGGTGTTAGCCATGGGGACACGGCTTCTGTCTGTTTCCCACTGAGGATGGACTGTGCGAGGGGGCATGAACTCAGTCAGCCAAGACTGTCATGACCTCTTAGTGAGGCTCAATCTGTGATGCAGCTGAAGAAAAGGCTTCAGTTTTACAGCAATATTTGCCTTTATTATTTATTATTGCCTTTGTTATTGAGAAAGGAGTAAATATTTTTCAAATTGCACTATTTTAACTTGTCTTTCTGTGTTAAAGGTCTGGCGTACATACACACAGATGTACATGTTTGTTTAGTTTTATCTCCTCTAGCATTTATATATTTATACTTTATGTCTGTACACTGTGAGCTTGTGAAACTGAGATCAGATTTCTTGTTCATGCACACAAACTTTACCAATAAAGCTGATTCTGAAACACCAAATATTTCATAAAATGTAACAAAAAAAAAAACAGATAAATTTATTTTTGAAAATCAGCATTCCTTTTGTATGATTTAATTTGCCTTTTGAGAGATGTCATTCTCATTTTCTATTAGAAAAAAACATCCTGGTTGATTAAAAATAGTGTAAATCTGCAAGTTTATAATTAGTTTTGTGCTTGACTGTAGGTATCTGGTTTAAAATGTGAATGAAAGGAACTAGACACCTTTCATTTGTGTATTTCAAATAAAATGCATACTGTAAAACAAGGGCAGTATTCCCACATTTTTGAAAACTGTGGTGAAGAGTAGAGAATAGCATCTGTACACAAAATCAGCTGGATTTCTTCTTTCCTTTTTGCAGATGATGTGGTCCTGCTGGCTCCCTCTAGCAAAGACCTACATCATGCACTGGGGCTGTTTGCAGCCAAGTGTGAAGCAGTGAGGATGAGGATCAGCTACTCCAAGTCCAGGGCCATGGTTCACGACCATCGTAAAAGGAAGGCTTGCCTTCTCCAGGTTGGAGGGGAGTTCCTGCCTCAAGTGGAGGAGTTCAAGTATCTCAGATGGATGGATGGATGGATGGATGGATGGATGGATGGATGGATGGATGGATGGATGGATGGATAAAGGATAGATGGATGGATGGATGGATGAATGGATGGATGGTGGACGGACGGACGGGCGGGCGGATGGACGGACTTTGTATTAAGTTCTATTCGTTGGTATAGCCTAACCCAGACTCTTACCCTAAAGCTAACCTAAGGCCAATTCATACCTTAGTCCTAACCCTAACTATTAACTATTAACTATTAATGAAGAAAGAGGGGGCCAGGAACATTTCCTTACTTTACAAAAATTTCCTCTCTTTGTTGGTTAAAGATGTTTTCCAGTCTTCTCTAAGCAGCAAGTACAAGTAACACAACCAGCACACATACCCTGTTAATTAATGAGCGATAGGGACAGTGTTTCTGAGAAATATGCATATACCTCTGCCTGGGCCACAGCTCCACTCTCTCTGAAGCACACAAACACAAAAACACACGCAGTGATCTGTCAGCCTGAAGGATGTCGTAAAGAAAACAATAAGGGCCCCCGCCACGCAGAATTTAAACCCAGCCATTCCTGTTTCAGATGAGAGGTGCAGGAATGAAGTTTAGACTTTCCTCACTGAGGGACAGAAACTCTAACAGACAGTAGAGTACACTTCAGTGAGTTTATACAAAGAGTACACACGTCATTCACAATAACCTGTCTAACTTTAACAAGCTCAACTCAACAAACATACACAAAGTAAGCAAGGTCAATTTCAAATAAAGTACAAAGAGAATTAGAATATAATCAACAAACCTTTGACCTGTTGTCTTGGTCTGCAGGTTTCTATCTAAAGGAACGAGATTCTGGTTGTCAGTAAAAGCATCTAACGTAGCCCCTCTTTGGCACCCATATAAAATTAAATTAATTTTTTGTCTCCATCACATAGTCCCACACTTATAGATGAAAGATAAGATAAAAGAAGTCATTGTTTTCATCAACTGACCATTCCTTTTTGCAAAGAACATGAATAAGGAGCTGGAGTCCAGACTGCTGGGTCCTTTTCCATTGCAGGGACTTTCATTACTCAGGATTTTTAAAGCCCTTTGACATAATTTTACCAGAGTCAATTTCAATTTCCCAGGTCCACACTTTCCCGGATAAAAGGTTCTGGTCTGAAGGTAAGACTTTCAGATCAGGTGTGGGGTTATGAGCTGAGCAAAGATGATTGGTCGACCCTTACTTGCAGTTTTCTGACATCCTCTCACCTGTCATATTCAACACCTGTGTGTTGTTTTCTACTTTAGACAAGGTTCATATTCAAGCGTAATGTTTATGATTTAGAATGGACTGGAGGAAGAGGACATACGACAGGTGGACGGCCAGTTGTGGATTCTCCATCTTGTTTTGTGAACAAATGATGGGATACAGACTTCTCAGTCAGGCTAGGCTTGTTGGCCCTTGCTTTCTCATTACCGCCACCCGCAGGACTGGACCTGTAGTGTCGTTTTCTTCACAACTTCCTCATACATCATTAGACTGTAATAAATTTCCCACTGCCTTTTAGAGCACTGGAAATAAAATCACAAATTACCCGAGATTTTCGGATTTTCATCCCAGGTATGTACATCGGACTTTCGGCGGAAAATCTTAATGCTTAGGTCTGAAGGATGACATGGCAATAAAAGAAGGGTGGTTTTCTGTCAGCTAAACCATTTTGGACCATTTGCTTTGGAGCATTGTACTGGTGAACAACCCAATGATGAGCCATTTCCCCTTTTTTCTGGTAGAGGGCACCAGTTTGTATTTAAAATTTCGTCATATTTCAAAGAGTTAATGATGTCACCCCCTTTAACAAGGTTCCCTGGGAATTTAGAAGAGAAACAGGCCGAGAGCCTGACAGATCCCCCACCATGGTTAACAGCAGCTGTGTTGGGACCCACAGCCATGGATTTCAACATTAAACTCCGGTACGGACTTTTCTGGAACTTTCAAAATAAAGTGCATTAACCTTCTTCCGGCACAGCCAGGAAACGGGATAACTGCGGACTTCCTGTGACGCCACTACCCGAATAAAAGCACAGCTGTTGCTACATCCGCCCTCTTTCCACACCGGTGTTCATCGGGATTGGAGGGGAACAAAGCGCTTTAATGTCTCTTTGCTGGCAAACAGACAAACTCTTCAAACTGGATCCAAGAGTGTCATACGATCATCGATCACATGCAAAGATAAGTACGAATGAAATACTGTCTGTGTATTTTCATTCATGAACGGGGGTAATTAAGGTACAAGCATTGCTTGACTCTCTCTCCGAGCCCTGTAGGAGCAAACGGTGTTCGAGAGAAACCCCCTGCAAAGACGCGGTCTCCCTGTCTGGAAGAAGACAGCAGAGACCGCAGCGGACAGGACGGGCCGCCCAGCTACAGCTCCGGAGCTAACCCTTTTGTTCACAGAGCGAACGCACCTTCAACCCCTGAGGTTAGCTGAAAGCTAACCGCTTGTTGACTGTGGACATTTCCTCAAGCTTCGCCCCTTGGACAACGTTTCCTCACCGTGGTTCAGGAGGTTAGGTGTTTTGGGCAGAGACAGATTTAGAATGAAATGATCTAAACGTTTTTCATTTTATGAAGTTTTGTTTGTGTTGAACTCAGCTATCTTGGTGCTAGCAGGCTATCTGCAGCACACGTGTTCAGGTTGTGTTCTTTGTGTGTTTTTAAAGTTAAGACAAACTTTACTTGAAGGGTGATTTTAAACAGAAGATTGATCATAATGCGCCATCCACGCTTATGCATTTAACCCTTTTATTAACGGTATTTTAAAGGTATGTGTTGATTCTGGTGCTAAGCTATTAGCTTCTTTTGTTAGCTCAAATGCTAACCGGTAAGAACATGTGCTTGCTACTAAAGAGTATTTAACAGAAAGGTTGTTAGTTTTCAAGCTAGTGAATAATAGTCCCTGAACATCATTTACTAAATCTGATAATTAAGTAAACACCATTAAGCCCAATTTCTCCAGAAAGATTTGGCTCTTTTCCAAAATACTCTCTTAATAATATTTCTTTAAATATTATTTCAATAAATAAAGGCAGCTAATTAAACACCGTTGAGAAACGGTCATCCAGAAGCTTGGTTTTATTCAGGAGATCATTATTTAAAACATTAATTTATTAAAATAATATTTTATCTGATCTTGCATTGTGATTGGTTGTCTAAATGTTGCTGATTATTCCCTAAGTTGGTTCCAAGACTAACTTAACTTATTTTCCAGATCCTTCGAGATAATCCTTGGTTCTCAAACATAAACATTGCATGGTAATGTTGCATCACTCTTTTGGTCATAATTTCCAATCATCTTTAATCAACTTGTTTATTTTGTACATAGTCCATTAATTAGTCTTCCCTATTCTTTAATTCTGCTTGGTGGTTTAGTTGGATTGTTTTAGCATAGTAAAGAGTTTGTTGATTGAAATATGTTTGTCTTTGAGTTGACTTATTTTTGTTAATAAATTCTTGTATTTTAAGAAATTGTGTGAATTCATTCCATGTGTGTGCAGAGTTTATGCTGTTCAATAATGTCAGAGCTCGTCTCACACCTTTCTATTTTGTCCTAATACCATCGCCTTACTGGGCTGGTATTCACAGGACAACCCTTAACAGACCAAAATATTATTTGATAAAATATTAAAATATGAATGTTAAATATTAAACTAGAAAATTTTGCATTTCCTGCGAAAATGCAGTGTGAATGCTGAAAGCTGAATTTTTTTGCTGAAACCTGGCAGAAACAAGCTGACATTGACTGCAAACAATCTGCTAAACATTTTATGAATTAGAAGAAAACCGAAATGCTAAACTCATGTTGAAAGCTGGCAGAAAGTGGCTATGGCTTAAAGCAGAATGTCAGCTGAAATTTGATAAATTAGTAGAAATAGCAGAAACAGAAAAGAAAAACTGTCATCTGATCTGTTTAATCAGGAAGACTATCAGGTATAAAACACCATAACATGGTGAAGTTACCTCAAAACTGCTTGAAATGTTTGATGAAATACAAGAACTGACAAAAACATTAAAAAAGCAGGAAAGACCTGCCCATAGATGAGCTGAAAAAGCATAGACTGAAGCAAAAATATAGCCTTAGAAGTTGAAGTCATTGCTAAAATATATAAAAAATATCAGAAAAGTCAGGAAAAATAATGAGATAGAAAAGCTACAAGGCTATCATTAGCATATTGGTTATCACTAGCATGAAGGCTGATATTAATTTACCCCAACTACTATGCAAAAAGCAATGTATAAGCAAAAATTAGCTAAAATGCTAATGCTTACTACACCCTATGTTCAAAAGTGTATGAAATTGCCCTTTAAAATTATTCCTTCTTGTTCAGGTGTTGGAACAGCAGTAGAAGCTGTTTAAGGAGCTGGCATCAGATGGTCGCTGCTTTGATGCTCCACTGGGACCTATGGAGATGGTCTTATCATCATAAGTCACAGAGTAGTGGGTTCATTCTGGTTCTGATAGAGATTGGAACTGATTCTGATATGAGCTGGTTCCTGATTCTGACAGAGGGTTCCTCCTGGATCTGGTGAAGATTTGTACATGATTCTGATAGTTTGGACTTGTTTCTGATGTATGCTTGTACATGGTTCTGGTGTAGAGTTGTTCAAGATTCTTATGGAGATTTTTGCCAGGTTCTGGTGGAGTTGGGACCTGGTTTTGATTAAGATCTTGTCCTGGTTCTGATGAAGATTTGTACAAGGTTCTGATGGATGTTTTGTTCCTGGTTCTGATAGGTTTGACCTGGTTCTGATAGACTTTGGACCTGGTTGGGATGAAGGTTTGTACATGGTTCTGATGAAGATTTGTACCAGGTTCTGATGGAGTTTGGACCTGGTTGTTATAGAGGTTTATTCCTGTTTCTGATGGAATTTGGACCTGGTTCTGATACAGGTTTGTACCTAGTTCTGATACTGGTTTGTATTTAGTTCTGATGGAGATTTTTTCCTGATTTCTGGTGGAGAGTCCCTAACTGGTTCTGATGGAGATTTCCTCTTGGTTCTGATGGAGCTTGGGTCCAGTTCTGATTGAGATTTTCTCCAGGTTCTGATGGATTTCTGAACTGGTTCTGATAGAGGTTTCTTTCTGGTTCTGTTTGAGTTTGGACCTTGTTCTGATAGTGGGTTCCTAACTTGTCCTGATGGAGAATTCCTCCTGGTTCTGATGGAGTTTAGATTTGGTTCTGATGACTGTTTCTCCTTGGCTCTTATAGAATTTGAACCTGTTTCAGATGGAGGTTTGTACATGGTTCTGATGAAGATTTGTACGTGATTCTGATAGAGTTTCCATCTGATTCTGATGGATTTTGGACGAGGTTCTGATGGAGTTTGGGTCTTGTTCTGATGAAGACTTGTTCCAGGTTCTGATGGATATTGGACAAGGTTCTGATAGAGGTTATTCCTGGTTCTGACAGATTTTGGACCTGGTTTTGATGGAAGGTTCCTAACTGGTTCTGATGGAGATTTCCTCTTGGTTCTGATGGAGTCTGTGTCTGGTTCTGATAGAGACTTGTTCCAGGTTCTGATGTGCTAACAGCCTATATGCAAAAGCCTATGAAATTGCCTTTTAAATGTAATCACTGTTGTCTAGCTGTTAGAACAGCAGTACATGCTGTTTAAGTACTCGACACAAAATGGCCGCCATGTAGTTGCCTCCTATGAAGATGGTCAAAGGGTTAGTGGTCGGGTCAGGTTTAGGCCATAGAAACGAATGAAATTGAATGGAAGTCAATGCAAAGTCCTCACAAAGACAATAAAACAGGCATGTGTGTGTCTGAGTAGGAGACAGGGAGAGAATGGAGGCAGAAACATATCCAGACATAGACAGTAGGAGATACACAGAGCTATAAATAGAACAGTGAGGAATGAATCAGCCAATCAGCAAAGAGCGTCAGTGTAACTTGACACCTGCAGCATTTCTAATGCAGCACCTCACTATTGTCTCCCCCTGGCCTGGGCTTTTAACGTGGAGGCGCATGCTCCCGAACGACCGCCCATAACTCGGAAACTGTAAGGGCTATCGACGTCATTCTTGGACCGTTTTTCTTGGACAGGGGAACGAGAATATTAACACTTTTTTGCTGAAAATATAATATTAAAGGCACAACACTAGGTGAAAAAAAGGGAAAAATGGAGAAAACCACAAATATGCCTGAACATGCTCTCGAACAACGTCTAATAACTCGGAAACTATAAGGGCTATCGATTTGATTCATGCACCATATGAATCAGCAGGCCTTGCTGAACAATTGTGGAGCTTCTCAAGTTTCTACAAACATCTGTCTGAGAGAGGTGAACCTGTGAAAAAGTGGATAATTTTGACCATTTTTAACCCGAGTGAAGGTGAATTTTTCACTCTCAAACAAACCTACGTCACGAGGAAACGATAAAAGGTATCCAAATAATTTTTGGACCGAAGGTATCAGCTGGGATTGGTGATCAATCCTGGAGATTTTCGTGTGTCTACATAAATCCGTGTAGGAGACGTGACAGTGTAGAAAAGTTGATCATTTTGAAATTTTGAAATTTCAAGCGATTTTGGGAAGGAGAGATGAAGGTACTCCTAAACAAACCTTTTTTATGACAAAACAATAAAAGGTATCAAAACAATTCCTTTACTGTGAGCGCCAGCAAGGTCTGAAGATTAATTGGTGCAAAGCTCATGTCTCTAACTTTAACGGTTTACGAGAGGCGGCGATTCGAAAACATGTGAGTTTGATGATTTTTTGCTCTGATTTTTTATGAAATTCCTATAGGTTTTCCATTCAGGGTGTGTTGACTTTGCTTTGCTCCTGGGCGTGTTGCATGAAATCTGTTAGTCCCACATTAATGAGGGTGGCATTTTCTGAATCGCGAAAGAGCATCCTACATTTTGATACCTAATTTGTGCCAGTAGAGTGAAAATTGAGCGAGTGAGGAGAGTTTGTTCGTTCTTTCTCAGGTTATTCAAAAACCTAGAGCATACACTCTGACGAATTCCACCATAGGATTACATTATAAAATCAAAAATGTCAAAAATCTTGCCTAAAATTTTAATTGCAATTGTAGAAGAACCGTAATAGATATCAAAAAACTGAATCATTTGAAGATGGCTTAATGTCTTGCGACTCAATCCAACCTGACCCACCACCACTTGCAATAATATTCTCAGATTCATAATCCTAACATTGGCGTCCCTGGGTGGGCATTATCATGAACAGCTTGCACTGTACATAAATGCGAATGAATAAACCACAACTGCACATTATGGATGTACCAAGTGATTAGCTTAAAACCAGCTGTCACTGGTCACAATAGGACTCAAAACATCAGAGTTCACATCAGGTGTCACTGATTATATTTAGGAGAACATTATAACTTGTGACACTCCAGGAGTTCACAAATTTAGACTTTCGTCAAAATTAATAACTCCAATATCTCCGTACTAGTAACAATCAACTCTGCTACATAGGCAAATTTTAGATGTTCGGACTCAGTCTGGTTTCTTCTGTGTAAGCAATAACTTGAGACTTGGTTTAACTTCAGTTAACCTCACTGTCCAGACAGTTGCTGCACATCTGTATCCAGAGGCTGAGTTTTGTGTAAGACCACAATCTGAAACTGAATTAACTTTGCAGTTAGTTTAGTATCTGACCTAATTTTGATGCATGTATCCATTCAGAAACTTTATAGTTTGTTTTATGGTTTGAAAGAGCAGGATTCTTGCCAGATTAAATCCCGTATTTAATCTCATCCACCCTGCCTGCCATAAAGGGGGATGAATCAATAGTCAAATTGCAATTATTACACTTAGGAGGTATAGCAATTTTCTTTTTCCTTTGCAATTTAAACAAAATTCCCTTAAAGGTTAAGAGTAGTGTCTAATCACTAGTTCCTCCCAAGAAAGGCAAAAAATTAACTCTAAAATCACAAATATCCTTAGAGAAAGGAGTAGCATTGTAACACTTGGAGCATAATGTTGTCATAAGTCACAGGTTGAATGATCAACTGGTGCGCCCATTTTACAATCAAATGTTTCCAATATTGCCCTGCGAGGGACTGGCGATCTGTCCAGGGTGTACCCTGCCTCTCGCCCATAGACTGCTGGAGATAGGCACCAGCTCCCCCGCGACCCACTATGGAATAAGCGGTAGAAAATGACTGACTGACTGACTGACTGTTTCCAATATATGTATAGTCAAATATACATATATAGCTGGACATACATTTGTTAGATGTTGTTGCTTTTAGCAATATTCTGATAACTTTGTTGTTGTTTTGTAGTGTCTGCTAGAATAATGGAATTAAACTCCATTATGAATTCAGTAGATGTGTAGATGCAGAAAGTGGTGGTTACTGATCTCATCCGTTTGTCTCCAGATGAGTGGGATGCTTTAAATCAGTTTGACCTTGCTGCATGTGATAAACAGATTCAAGAATTACTTGACCTAATTGAAAATCCAACTAGGGAGATTCTGATTTCAGATGTTGTTGGTAGGCTTACCTTGTTGTATCAGCAAAAATCACAACTGGAAGCTAAAAGATATTTTCAGTTACAGACTGACCATCAGATGGCTCTTCAAAGGGAGAATGCTGCAAAGCTTGAGCTCTCAAAAGCTGAGGAGAGGATGGAGAAAGCTGAAGCAAAGTTAGTGGACCTGAAGGCAGATGAGCTCAAGGAAGCTTCATCCCAAAAGGGGGGACAGACCCCCACTTCTCAGGTACCCAATTTGCATTTTCACTCACAGCAGCTGCAGCAGCCACAGCAGGGGGCAGACTCAGACAGCATGCATCCAGCACCTAGGTCAGAGTCTCCCCTTTCTAAATTTAGTCCAAGTGTTCAACTTACTTCCACAGACCTTAACAGAAGTGTTGGAAGTCAGATGGTCTCCAGTTGTTTCCTGTCAAATCCCATTGCAGTGAACAACCACCAAGATGACAGAGTGCCGGACTCAGCGTGCACAAGTGGTCCAATTCGGTGGGAGGAGCACCCTTCCAGCCAGATTGGCAACCTCTCCTTTCTGACTCTGTGTCGACCCCTAGGGGCCAGGAGAGACGCACATGGCACTCAGGCGACTCAATCCAACCTGACCCACCACCACTTGCACGAGTCCATTCATTAGAAAGCTCTCATTTAAAGCATGAGAAAACTTGTTTCCTTCCCCAGAGGTTAGATCATGATCTTCCACCATTTCATGAACCTAACCAACGTGACTTCTCAGATGGGCGTGGTCCACCTTGGGAGCATGGTGTCCATTTCAAACAGCTTGAATTCCTCGCTAAAGACATAGAAGTTTTTGATCCAGGTAGCCAGGAGTCAAATATTGATGCTTACCTGCTTGAGGTTGAACATTGTCTTCTTGACTTGCGTTTTCCTTCTGATCGTGAGAAGCTGAGGCTTATTTGGAAAACAACAGCTAAGAGTGTTCATGTGTTCATAAAAACACTTCCTCCAGAAATTAGTGACAGCTATCCAGCTCTCTGCCAGGCTCTCAGAGAAGAGTACCATGTTTACAGAGATGAAGCCGCTGCCACTATTGATGCTTTGGCAGTTTTGCAAAAACAAGATGAACCTTCCAGAGAATATTTCCACCGTTTAAAGACAGCTTATTTTCAGGGATGTTATGCTCCAGGTCTTGAAGAAAACCACTCTTTCAAGTCGTTTCTTCACAACCTCCCCTATATTCTGTTTTAATCTTTTTCTTTCTTATGGTTTTGAACTTGAGAAATTATTAAGGATTTAAAAGCAGTATTATTATGGTGTGAAAATTAATAATAAAACAGCTGCTTTTCTATGTGTCGATCGTGTATTTCCAGATTCAGTTGAAGGGTCTATTGCCGAAAAGCTCAATTTGACCAAAACACACAGTTACAATTAAAGGGAAAAAAATCTACATTTATTTTTGTGATGGATAGAAAAGCTTTTTCCTGATTCCTTCCAAGGAACCAGTTGGCATGTAGATATGTACATATCATCAAGTAGTTGTTATGAGGACTTGGTGACCCAAAGTTGTCACTCTCTGCTACAGTTCTCCATCACGGAGCGTTGAGGATGTTTTTACCTCCCTTACCCTCCTCTTCGTCACTGAGCATGGTGGCAATATAAATATGGGTCATCATCCAGCTAAGTGGCCTAAATTATAGATGGTGCTTTTAGCTTTGTTTACTTTGTACTTTTGTGTGCTTGCTTTGTTCGAGCACATTTTCATTTGATTTTTGAAAGTTCTTTACAAATAAAACAAAACTGAAAGCAATAGAGAAGGTCACAGATGACAGAACAGGGCTTGCACTATGGGAAACAGATAGAAATATTTCATTTGGACGTATAAAAACTCCAGCAGCAAAACCAAATCCTGAATAAACCCTGATCTGAATCACTGTGTTCTGACTTCCTGTGTTCGGCGGGGGGAGGAACTTCAGGCCTGTTGCTGAACATGCTGATAACGCGCAGCCTCAGGCGGCTCTGATTCATCACATATTTATAAGAAGACATGCGATGTAGAATATGTTCGGCTAGATGCCTTGGGGCGGGAGTCTAGTGTAAATATTTTGTGGTTGGATGGTAGAGTTGGTTCTCCTCCTGAGAAACACAGGTTACTTCTCTTCTTTATGGCATCTCTCCTTCACAACAGTTCCTGGGTCAAACTTTGGGTATGAGCTGTATGGAGTAGCAGACGGCTGTCGGATCGAAGTATCCTACAACAACAAAGCACCAAAACATCTCACAAATCCCACATTATCAGCAACAATGGGTGTAATCATGAGGCTGCTTCAGGAATAGTTTAGGGAGTGATTTACCACCCTCTCTCACATTACCATATCCTGAGCTCCTGACTGCTGACTGCACACTTCTCAATCTGAGTCACTGCACTGACAGGGGTTGTTTTCATAGGAAATGAGCATTTAATGGGAGCATGATGTATCTGTATCATAAAACCTGATGCGGCTGCAAATCATTTCTCCAGTGAGCAACATCAGTTTAGAGCAGAGTTTGGTCATAGCATTTATTTAATTCTGAACATCTCAGACTTTATATCACGCTAAAGCAAACAATTTGGGACTAATCACTGAAAATAACTCAGTCCGTCATTTTCTACTTCTTCTTCCATAGTGGGTCACGGGGGAGCTGGTGCCTATCTCCAGCAGTCTATGGGCAGGAGGCTTGGTACACCCTGGACCATTGCAGGGCTTGAAAATAACTTAGAATATGTAAAATGCACAAATTATGGACTAAAAATGGATATAACAATGATTGAAAATGTTACTTCATGGTATGAAGAACTTTTTCACCCTCTTCACAGGGTGGTTATAACATCTACATGTCAGTTTATGTGTAAATAAAAGTTTTTGTTTCAGGCGTTCTTCTAACAAATGTAGCCCAGTTTGATCCCCAACATCTGTGCACAGTTAAGTTGAAATGACCACATTCATTTTTAAGATATTTTTAAAGATTTTTAAAAAGTATATGATTTTATTTATATATGTGTAAGTAATACATTTAAATATCACTTAATAAATCCATATAGACTTTTTGTTTATTGGTATTGATTGATTTCTTCTTTTTTTTTCCTTGACCATATTGATTTTCATTTACAAGTTTAAAAAAATGAATTTTTACTATATTAAAAATGGCTTGTCTTTTTCAGTGTTTTTACTTTCATTTTACTGCATTTAAACAATTAATTTGTTTTTTTTAATTCGTTGTTTTCTTTTCATTAAATTTCTATTAAATAAATGAAAGTAACATTTTATTTTATCTGTACATAGGAAACAGAAATTAATAATAAATAGAGCTGTTGATTTTAAACCAGAATGAGCTGAAAACCTGTTTATCCATGGCTTATTGTGGTGAATCAGTTAAATTTATTGATGAATAAAAGTTACTGTACATCATTAAATTACATTCAGGAGTAAAACTAAAACACTAAAATAATTGTAAACCCAAACTGGAAGAAT
Organism: Girardinichthys multiradiatus; assembly: GCF_021462225.1. Lineage (NCBI taxonomy): Eukaryota > Metazoa > Chordata > Actinopteri > Cyprinodontiformes > Goodeidae > Girardinichthys > Girardinichthys multiradiatus. Next base: position 43,831,761 of record NC_061799.1, read on the forward strand.
ATTGTCCTTTTCTTCAGCAGGACCTCCTCCTACATGAAGTTCACACACTTGAACTTTTGATCTCCTGAAACACTTCGCTGTTACACCCCTCAGCTGTCAGCTCGTTAAGTGGTGTGAAGCCATCTTTCTGATCTGTTTACACTGACCTCATCCCATTTCAGATTCTGTTGATCTTATTTTCTCCTCCATCTGAGGGTCCAGGCTGTAAATGTTATTTTCCGACCTAAACATGTCTATGCCACCTTGTGTCTTTGGGCTTTTAGATGCTGCCCTGCCAGACGAGGACTGAGGACGACTGCTTTGTCTACGGCAGAATGTGAAGGTCAACCTTGTGTTGTTGCAGCAATAAAACACTCCTGAACATTTAATGTGACCGTGAAAGAAAAAGGGGACCTTGGGGAAAGAAAACTAAGTTCTCCCTTTTTACAATAAACCCAAAAAGCTTCTTCTGCTTCCCACACCGAGCCATCCAGAATCTGTACTGAACATTTCTTTTTCAAATAAGTCCTCTTGGGTTAAAAAAAACCGATAAAGTAGCTTAGACTGAGAACAAACAATGTTTTTTGAGAGCAAAAGCTGAAAGTATATTTGAAATCACACAGACTTTTGTGTTTGAAACCTTTTATCTACAAGCTGCTGCTACACAATCAGGCTATAAATGAGAAAGAGTTCAAGCCACTCCAGCTGCGACCTTTGGGGCTTTTATAATTTTCAGGGCTATTGGATTTTTAAATATTTCCTCCACACCTGGTTAAAGCTCTTGGGGTAACTGCAATATTCACCTAGTTGCGACTGAGAAAATATGGCTCAGACTTTAATATTTATTAAGGACATATTGCAGTTTGTAGGCTGCAAGGTGGAGCAGCTGGTAGCACTTTTGCCTTGCTGAAAAAGGCCCTGGGTTTGAATCCCAGCCTCAGGTCTTTGTGCAGAGTTTACATATTCTCCACGTGCATCTGTGGGTTCTCCCTGGGTACTCCAGCTTCCTTCTACAGCCCAAACACATGACTGTTAGGTTAATTGGTCTCTAATGGGTCTACCCTTGGGAATTAGTGTGTGTTCATGGTTGTTTGTCCTGTGTGTCTCCGTGTTACCCTGTGATGGATGGATGGATGGATGGATGGATGGATGGATGGATGGATGGATGAATGGATGGATGGATGGATGGATGGATGGATGGATGGATGGATTGTGCTTTATGTCAACCAAATATTGTTTTCTAGAAGAATCCTGGATGGACCGAACACCAGTTTTAGTTAAATATTTGTTGATAACATTTTCAGTCATGATACCAACTGTTCCACATTGATGCTGTTGCCTTCCCAGGGAGAAGGTCAAAGGTTCACCCAGGGCATTTCTATGTGGAGTTTGGATGTTCTCCCTTAGGATAGCTTTTCTGGTTTCCTCAGACAGTCCAAAAATATTCATGTTCAGTTGATAAGTAACTCTTAGTCAGTGTGCGAGTGTGCATGGATTTTTTGTCTGTGGAGGACTGGTGTCAACTGCTGGAATAGGCTCCATCTTCTTTTTTTATCCCTACAAGGATCAAGTAAGTATAGGAAACAGATGGATTGATACCAACAAACACACCTGGTGGGTGAAGTATGTGGAAAAGCGCTTCATGTTCTCTGCAAATTGAGGTAGAGGATCTGTAGCTGTGTTTCCATTACAAATGTGTGCTAAACTTTGTTGACATTCTGCAAAAGTAAAAAAAAAACAATGTCCCAATTGCGTTAGTTACATTAAATAAGAAATCCACATAAAATCACACGTGAGTTGACTTTTTAGGCCATGACAACAAGTTTTAATAATATCTGATTGCTTCAAATATAAAATGGTATCAAGAATTATAAAGATATAGCTATCAGTTTTATTCATTTTACATGTTTACTGATGGTTTCATTTTTTCCTTGTACAAAATCTAACACTTTCACACAAAACGGATAAATTTAAAGCAACTGTTCGTCCATGCTCTCTCTTTACTTCACTTTCTGGTATAAGTGATCTCCATCATTCACTCTTAACATGAGCTAAAAGGTCTTCAATATTTCCTGCGGCCCTCTCCTGCCTGGGATGGCATGAACAAATGTGGGTTGATTGTTTTGTCCTGGAAGTAAAAATCCAGTGAAAGCACCAGTCGGCCACTAGTTGAGTCTGTTGGTTTGACTTAAAGCAAAAAATTGGGAGACAATGGTTAAAATCTGTGGTTTCTCACTTGATGAAGCAGAGGTGCATGAAAAACACAAAGTAATTATCCACCTTGTTAGGAACATTTAGCTTATGTGGATGTTATTGCTCCTATAAATAGCAGCCAAACCCTCTGAGGATCGACATCCTCTGGAAAATCACGCATCTCTGGGAATAGAAAGTGGAACGTGTCCGCACAGAAACAGGACATTTCTTCCTGTCAAAAACAATAATCTGCTCTAATTATTCCAAATGAGATAGCTCCACGAGTAGCAAATAAAACCCCAGTGATGGGAACAATAACGTTTCTTCCCAGGAGTGCTCTAGCAGCTGGATGATTATTTAAGCTGAACCCTGACACTAACAGATTTTACCACCTCTTACTGACTTCTTTTTAGGAGGAAATGAATTGGCAGCATGAGTTTCCAGTCAGTTAGCATCCACTAGAAATGATCAGTAACGAATGATGCCTTCAGTCCTGATTTAAAGGAGAATACAGTTCTTCCAAATCTGGGGAATTGGTTCCAGACCTGAGGAGCACAGAAACTAACCCCTTGTTTGGTTCTGGTCTGAAGGCAGGTCTCTGATACCCTTAGGGAGTTTGGTTGGTTCATACTTGACAAGTAACACTCAGTTGGACCAAGACCAATTATTGCCTCATATATCAATACAAAGATGTATAATTGTATGATTTTAAATACAGGAAGCCAGTGCAGAGATTAAAGGATCGAATGATATGGTCCATTTCCCTGATGTTCATGGGGACCTTGACAGCAGCACTATGGATGAGCTGCAGCTTTCACTAAAGACTACTGTACTGAGTTACATACTGGCACTAAAAGCATGCACCAGTTTTCCTGGGTCGTTTTTTACGGGAATCATTTGGGCTTATTTAATTGTTTAATTATTATATAAAGTATTACGGACACACTGACTCAGTGACTGTAAGTATAAAGTTATGTGTAATCAGCACAGGTGTGGAAAGGGATCATCCTCTATAATATGAGCTGGCGGGAGCAGGCAGATAGGGAATAAAAGTGTCACGAGAATGGAGCCTGGAGGAACCCCACATGTGATCTTTGCTCACTCAGGTTTATCCATTTCCTTAATAAATACCTAAGGAGGTTTGAGGCAGTTTTACAAACATTTCTTATGAAATTTTAATCCACAGTTAATTATACACCAGTTTTAGGTTTGGAAAACAGGCATCTCACATTTTATGTAATTTATTTTACAATTTCAAGCTGTCAAATCAGATCTCATCTGTCAAATAAGCAAATCATGCAGTTTCACATTTTCTTTAAAGTATTAAGGTGCTAGAAGAATGGGGCACCCATTAGGTTTGAACATTTTATTTAATGTTCTTTATCATAAATGTGTACAGTATTCCCTACTTTAACTTTATTTCTTTTTATGTATGTATCTATCTATAGATAATCTCTATAAAATGATAAGACTTGGACCTAATTCAGGGTTAATGAGTTTCAGTATGCTTAAGCAGGGTGACTTAGCCAGAATTCCCTCCACTTCTTCTACTTTTACGTTTAACATGTAAAATACCTTCTGCCACATTTATTTTATTGGATCCAAATACAGACTGGAGGAAAATGTTTAGCCAGGCGATTTGAAGCTGTCTAAACGCTTTACATCATGACTAAGACTGCATTTCTTTTCTGATCACGAGGAACGGACCTGAGGAAGCATTTTTTGCATGTTTGTTTGGCTTCACAGGAAATTGCCACAGCTACGGGCTGAGTTACTGAGTCATTATACAAGGAGAATCTAAGTAAGCTTTTGCACATTGTGCAACGGGAAGACAACACCGTTATCTCTGGTGCATCCTCTCACTTCATCACACCATGCAGCAGATAGATAAAATTTGTATTTTTATCTTAAAACAAAAAAATGTGGCTTTAAAGAGGCAAGTCAATGGACTAAGAGGCAGTTTTTTCAGTAAAGGTATTTCGATTAATTTAAAGAGCAGTGCCTACCTGCCGAGGGTTGGATGTGCTGGGAGGATGTTGCTGAACTACATGTTTACCACAAATAAACTGAATTAAATTAAACATTCTAATAAAATCTTACATGGTAACAATGTCTGGCTCTTTGTATAGTTGTCAGCAATTTTAACTTTAAAAATGATTTACAAAATCTAGTTTTTTGATGAAGCCAGGCGGGTGCCATGCTGGTTATGGCCGCAAGAAATGGTTTGCCTCCAGGGGCTGTGATCAGGTCAGCCAGGGTTGAATGCAAGGAGACCAAGTTGAAAAGAGCTTATTGGCTGCAAACACACACACACACACTCAACCCCCCCCCCCACACACACACACACACACACACACACACACACACACACACACATGCGCACACACAGTCGGAGTGCAGGCAGACAAATAGATGTGACACCTTTGGCTGTGCACAAACAGCCTTGCAGAGAGACATTTGTTCTGGTCGGCTGCTCGGCCCGTCACATTGACAAAGAGTCTGAGCTGATTCTTTGGTTTCGCTGCTTTTTGTTGTACAAAACTTGATAGAAGGTGGTTCTCTGTGCAGATAATGTCCTTTTTTAAACTTTACATTGATGTCTGAGCTGAGGAATTAAACGTAGTAAACAGAGGAGGATAAAGATTAAACAAAACATGTTTCAGCTCAACACGTATTTGGAGTTTTACAAGGATTCTTCATTAAGATTAAATGGAAAACATCTAGTTTTTACATGTGAAGTTACTATAGAGTTGTAAGCTCTGAGGAGGGTTTTATGTTACTAGAGATGCCCAGTAAAATCAGCTGGTGACCAAAGTCTGAGGATCATCACCTTCACTGGTCCTGACTGGTGTCTGGCCCCGTCAAAACTTTAAAGATCCAGTCTTTTTCTGATCAGTGCAGACACCATGTGCCAGCATTACTAGGTTGATATAACAAGACCACTTTTCAGTGTGAAAGTCAGGGACAGTTTTAGTGAGGAGTTTAAGTATCAAGTCAGATGAAACAGAAGAAACTATTTGGAAGCAAAGTGTATTTTTAGCATACGTTGAGACGTGAGCAGTTCATTTAGTTTGTGAGAGGAAGTAACGCTTTTAGGTGAAAACAGGAAGGCAGAGTTGTTGTGTTTGATATGCTTTCAGCATTCTGGATCTAGAAATGTTGGCAAGGTTTCTCAAAGTGCTGCTCTAGAGTCTCTATGGAATAAACCCAAAAACTTCTGTTTTATTTATGCTGTTCTTAAACATTCTTATAGCTGCTAAAGAGAAATTGAATTCTGCTCAAATTGGTATCAGAAGGTTAAGCTTTACCAAAACCTGTACATCTGTACATCATCAGCATCAACACAGTTTTGGGGACCACCGTCTTGGTTAGACTCATGTCTTTGTACTGAAGCTTTGCAGCTACAGGTTCAAACGTACATAGAGACTGGATGTTATAGGTGAGTATCCAATTTACAAATGTGTTTTTAACCACAGTGATAAATGTACAACTTACGTTCTAAAAAAGTGACCACCAGAAGAAATATTCTTTTCGAATAATTACTTGCTATTTATCTTTTTTTAAATGTTGGTTATAAAAACAACAGATTGGAAGTAGTTTTGAAGTAAATATCAACATGTTAACACACGTCTCTGAACTGAAATCAACATGAACCCCACCAGGCGTCTGAAATCAGCAGGGGAACGCCCACAGTATATAATTCAATAACAGTAAGTACCAGTAACTGAAACTCTGGCTTGCCTTTTCCTTGAAGAAAAGCAGTGCATGCTGCCAACCCCTGAATGTTTTTCAGTCTGGCATCGTTCCTCCTCCATCTAAAAAAAAAAACCATGCAATGCTCTGCAGTCTGCTCAGTCGGTCAATATGAATCCTTTCCATTAGGAGAGCTGCAGGTTGTAACCAACTCACCCCAGAGCATTAAAGTGGTCACACATTCTTTTATCTTTCAGTTAAAAAATCCCAAAAACACACAGGAAAAAATCTCACCCACCAGGAGAAGAATGCATGTCAGTTTTTCCGTACAGAAAACAGAAATAGCCTATGATTTATATTATTTTTATTGAATGCAATACTAAAGCTCTTTATTCAGCTGCTGAATCAGTAGCTATGAGGCGATGGTTAAGAAACAGCAAGGTTCACATGTGCTATGGTTCACTTCAGAGGGGGACCCGTAAGGCCTTCAATACAGATTTTTGTCGGGGTCTGTAGTTTACTGTGTTTGTGTTTGCCTGTTATTTACTCTGCTTGGTCACTAGATGGTGTTGGAGTTCACAGGTGCAGAAGGGACAGGTGCTTCGCATTGACTAATTACCTGGAGGTGTATTTAGACTGTAAGCTGCCAGCACTTCAGTGCCTGAGTTATAGCCACCAGTGGTACCAGACTCTCGCTAAACTCTAGCTCTAGTTTTGCTTTCTTGTTTCTTCCCGAACTCTGAGTAATTTAAGTGTGTCCTCCTCCTCAGGTTGTTTCCAGACCTGGTTGAGTTCAAGTTGGTCTCCTTACTCTTCTTAAAGAGTGTTTTCTGACTTCTGGATAAGGATTCAAGTCTCCAGTTATTTCCTCTGGATCAAGTTCAAGCTGGCAGCTTTCTGGCTCTTTGACCATCCAGATCAAATCATAAGCGAACCCTGTCCACCCTCCAACCAACTCTCACGCAAGTACCTCCAACCTGTGCTCCGCACCATCAATCCACTCTCATCACACAGTCCTGGATCAGAGCTCCTAAAGATCTACTTTCACAGAACCGTTCCTGCGTTGTGCTCTGAGACCCCGCATCTCTCATCCCTCTGGCGGTCCATCTTCCTCCCCCAGTACGCATAGAGACAAACTGGCTTTACAATAACTGTTTATTTCCTCTGGTCTTACCCTCTCCCCATCTTTTGTGCAGTTGGAGATTTACCGGTCCAGGATCTCAAACCCATCTCACTCCCGTGAAAAACTTTCTATTTATCTCCTGAGTGTTATTCTGTATGTGGGTCAGATCATTAACAAAAACTATGACCATTTCTGGTTTTCTAGGAGTTCTAACCTGCAGATTTAGATTTTCTTTCAAACAACTAAAGCTCAAACTATTTTGAGTAAGATTATAAACTGTTTGATGTTTCTGCAGACTTGACTACAGATTTTTTGCTGTTTCGTCTGACGGCCTCCAATACAAACCAAAAGAAAATTGGCTGATTTTGATCCCTAGCCAATTAATTGGTGCATAACCAAAACACATTTCTTCCATACTTAATTTATAATTAGATCATTAACGTTTGCATATAATAACTTGGAATATATCAATCTATTAACCTTTTTTAACCTCTTTAGAGGTTCCAAGCCTTAACTAGGGGTTCTTGCTGCAGAATTTCTCAGTAATGTAAAGTTTGGGTTCTAAACATTCATATAATGAGGGGTGCAACAAGATTTCGAGAAACAAAGCACCAAAAATGCTAGAAATTGTTTATATTATGACTACCCAGTAGAAAAAACTGAAGCTGAGTGAATGACAGAAAAGACAGGAACAATTTGTGTGCACTATGAGAAAATATTGTTCAACACAGAAGCTGGTTTTAAATGATACACATCAAAAACAATGTTAAATGAAATGAGTATTTCACTGTTTATTTGGAATCTGGCCTGCAGCTGATTAGCTGTAGTTTAAAATGTAAACCTCTGTCGGACTGGTCACTCCTCAGGTGGATCCGTCTTCACCGAACAGAGACCTTCCTGAGATTTATTAATCCTTTGTTCTGTTTATGAAAGCATTAAAAGAGCATTTGTTTTGTGACATTAAAGCCACCTTAGAGTTAGACAAGCCCATGTAGACAGATCAAACCTTGACTGTGCTGGTCTACACTGAACAGAGATTTAGTAAATACAACTTTAGAACCTCTACTTTTCTTTTATAAAAGCCAATTATTTTCCAAAAATTTTATTCACTAGGAGCCCCTAAGATGTGCTCCTTCATGAAAACTCCAGTTATGTAGAAAAGTCTAACCTCTCTGAGCTGAGGGAAGTTCGGCATCTCTGCTGAGATTGCTGACCCCACGACCCGATCCCGGATAAGCTGAAAAGGTCGGGTCTGAGTCCGAATACAGGTATGAGTACATGTCTGATCAGAGTATGAGTCTAACCTGGACTGAATTATTCTGATTAAAAGTCATTTTAAACCTAGTTTATTGTTTTTTGATTGTTTCCTTGTCTTGTTCTTCTGAAATGAATGTCTCGTTACATCCCTATTATGTACTTATTGCCTGTATGTCGCTTTATGGATGGTTTGTTGTTTTGTTTTCTGTGTAAAGAGTCTTGAGGAAACATTCATATTGGATCACAGCTACACGAACAAATTTATTATAAAAACCTGTTTTATTTCCCCTTTTTAAAAATAACTTGTGCTTTTATTTAAAGAGCTGGTCAGATTATGTAGTGTCACCCCTGATTTCATTTTATAGAGAGAAGAGAAAGTTGCATATTAAGTTGATGTCTGTTAACTTTAATGATCTCTAATCTTAATAAATGAAACTGCACTCACCCTGGGGAGTTGTGGGGAAGGCAGTCAGCTAATTTGAAGCAGTCTCTGATTCGTTCACAACGAGAAGCTTGTTTGATTGGCTGCATTCAGCATTTAGTAAAAAGTGTTCAACTCCATAGGTTCATTGCTGCTGTGTTACAGTGTAACAGATCAGCTACAAGGAGATTAGCCCAGTGTGTTTATTTATCTCCATAAAATATTAACTTTAATGTGAAATCTATTTTCCCCTCTGTTTGTCCAGACAAACTGAGCCAGATTAGGATTTTCAGGAGAGCAGTATTACTTGATTTGTTTTCACATGTATCTCAGCCTAATGGTTCAAGCAGATCAGAAACATTAATATCAGGTTTTCATTTCCTTTACTTCATGCTTTGTTTTGTCCACGCTGCTGTTACCAATCTCTTTTGCTGACTGTCAATCCTGAAGGCAGCCATTTCGTGCAACCGTGTATATTAGACATATTTTAGGTAAACATTAATAAAGTGCAAATCATAACCTATAAAGGCCAAATGGACTCATGGCTGCTGTCAGCTTCACAGAGGATATTTTAGTCATTGCAAAGACTGTCATCTGAAACTGAAGCAGCTGGCTTCCTGTCTTCCTCTCCAACAGTGACTCTTGCCAATAATCCCTGCTTCTAACACACGCCTCAGCTTCAGATACATGCTGGTAGGAGAGAAGACTTTAGGAGGCATCAAGTACCTGATCTGTGTGTACTTCTAAGGGAATTCATGATTCTTTCATCACAGTTGCTGCAGGGTTTAACTGAGAAGGTCCAACGGACCCAATAATAATATCAGCTCAGCAGTAATGAGTAGACAGTCATGGCCACGTGTTCTGGCAATGACACAGACGTGTCTGTGGCTTTTCACATGGTTCTGTGGTTTTAGATGCATCAGAGTGCATATTTTCTGCACTCAACTTTTTCATTATAATATCTTATATGTTAAGTTATTCTCTCTGAATATCAACTTCTGCACCAAATCCTGACTGATGGCGACCCATTTTGTCTGTTTTGTTTTAGAGTTTATCAAAGTTTGTAGGCTTCTGTTTGTCCACCTGCTTTTTAGGAACCGACCACCGGTTATTAGAGGGGTTCAGATCTGAGAGTTTCCAGAGCACAGGTCCAAAATGTCAGTGATCTTTGAGCCACTTCCTTGTCACTTTCATCTTATAACATGATCCTCAATCCTGCTAAAACACCACAAACTGCTCCTTGATTGCTGGAAGAAGTTGTTATTGGAGGACATTTTGATCCCACTCCTTATTAAAGGCAATGTTCTTGGGAAGAACTCCTTTGGATGGGAAGCACCCTCACACATGAGTTGAATCAGGATACTTCACTGATGGCATCACACAAGACTAGTAGATCTCACCTTTTCTTCTCCAGATGTCTCAAGCAATCAGAAGGTCTGCTGCTGTTCATTGTTATAGTTCCCTCAGCATTTCCGTCTGTCCTCTGTGTTTTTCTGTAGTAGAAATAGTTTCTTTGCTTCTACAATTATATTTAAAAAGTCTCTCAGCATGTGCAGAGAAACTTCACTGAAACTTGCCGCTGATGTTGAGCAAGCTGTGTGCTGGTGGCAACATGATCTCTGAAGTAGGCGGTCCTGCTGCTTGCTGCACCTTCATCTCATCATGAAGTCTTCCTCACTGCAGCAGAACGTCTCAACTTGAAGGTTTTTTTGTTAATGCAAAGTGATGACGGCTACACAATTTTCTTTGTGGGTAACTACTAAACCTTTAGACTTCTACTGTAATCGTCTCTCAATTTGGGCTTCCTAAACACTGAAAATAACACACAAACCCCTGATTTATTGATTAACTGTTATTTACAGTTTTTTTCTCAGTCATTGTTCAATTCGATTGAAACAGGACCATAAATATGCTGCATCAAGACATAAGTGTCACACTGTCTGTTTTCCTCATGGAGGACTAAGGTCTGTGTCCTCATCTGTGTTTGCATGCTATCAGTCATGCTCAGAGCTGCTTTGTGCATTATTTGAATACCTTCCCTTTTTTGTCCCGTTTCGAGCACACACAGGAATCCAGGGTTAACCTGAACCTGCCTGAGTGGCGTTTGGTGTCAAACACAAGGAACCTTTGTACGACTGTTCAGCAGAACCAGAAGTAATCACAGTCATCAGACCATAAAAGGAAGATTAATGTTTGATAGAGTTACAGGACATAGAACAACTTTACAGGGGATGTAACCAGTCATATGGAAATGTTACATTCACGAAGCAGGCTGATGAATGAGTTGAGCTGCATGCACTCATCAATCAATGCCAATATGTTAAATAATATAAATGGTTATTATTGGATTATCCTTCAAATGTTTATCCCCCCCAACAGTGGTGCTTTTTGCTGCATCTAATGCAGAGTTTTCTTTTTACTTATCTCAATCCAGGATACCGTAAAACATTAAAATGCTCTTTTTGTGTATTCACAAACAGAATAAAGGTTCATAAAACTCAAACTGCGTTTTAAATAATATTTCTTTACTGTAAACCAGGAGTGCCCAAGTCCAATTCTTGAGAACTACTATCCTGAAACCTTTGGGTCATCCCTTCTCCAACAAACCTAAATCAAATGGCTGAATTCCCTCATCAGCATTCAGTCATTCAGCCCTGGTGAGACCTGGTAGTGAGCCATTCATTTTAGTCTGATGTGCTGGAGAAGGGATGCATCAAAGACCCTCTGTAATAAACTTACATGAAAAATCTAGGAGCATACCTATCAGAATGTAAAGACCTGCATGGCTGTTTTCACACTTTGTCGCGATTTAACCTCTAGTTTAATTCACAGTCAACAAAGTGATGAACAGGAGCATGATGATGCATAACATTATACACCCTGAGTTTTGCAACTTGAGATCTAATTGATGTCAGCATTAATCTGTGCTGCTGTTTATTTTCAGACTGCGCTCCCAAAAGAGGCCCTTACATTTACATCCTAAATGCACCCTGAGCAGCTCACAGAGAGTGCAACACTGAAATGTTTCCTTCTTTTTAATTACTTTTGTTTTTCACTTCGACTCTTTTGATTCCCTGATTACTTTCTGCATTTTTTCCTGCTTTTTTCCTTCTTGTCACCTCCCCTGTATTCTCTAATAGCTTTAGACAGGTTTTTTTATAGTCCTGAATTGCAGCAGTTTTTTCTAAACCTAATCACTGCTCTGGATCCAGCTACACACAGCTTATTTGTCCAGAAAAAAACTGCAACTCTGGGCAGTAATCCTACAATAGAGCAGAAACCTTGTAGAAAATCACTGTATTACGAGATAAGCAGGACAGAACGGTGGATAAAATCACATTTCTGTGATGGATGTTGAAGAAATTATATGTCTTGCTGCTGCTTATCCACTGGATGTGATCTGTCCATGTCAGGTACTGATCTAGGCTCCATTTGGCCATGAAAGCCACCGCAGGATTGTTCCAGAGAAGAAGATGGTCCCTTCTCTTTGTCTTGCTGTCAGCTTGGCTTTGGAAGGGTTTTATCTCTGGTGTCAATCAATAGCATTGCAGCTTTAAGCCCACCACTAGCTGCTCTTGTATCCCAGTGTCCCACTCCATCCTCCGTTCCATCTGTCTGCACGGGTCCCTGAGGGCCCCGGGCTTCGGGCCGGAGCCAGACACAGTCCAACAGCAATCAATATCTCTGCAGGGCTGCGCAGGCAAGCAGGTCGGGGCCAAGTGATATTTTCTTTTTCTGAAAAAGTTCTGGGAATGGAATGATGTGTTCTGAAGGAAAATGTTTTTTTAATAGACTTTTGGTTGTTTTCCATGTTTTAGCTCATTAACTACAAATTAAAAACACGTTTAGAAGATTAGAATCAGTCCTTACTTTATTTTCTCTTTTCAGCCTGAAATAGTTTTCTAATGATTTCCGTCAGGAAAATAAAAAGAACTGAACAGAAATCTTCTCTTGATCACATGAAGTCCACCAGTCCATTAGTCTAACAAACCATCTGTATATGCTCTCTAATGGCTCAATCGGATTAGGAGTGGTACTGATGGTACTGAGAAGTCATCTTGGAGGGTTCTGTTTGGTTCTGCAGTTTAAAACAAATGTGTTTGACCTGTACATCTGCTTGGCTCAGACTGAGCTGAGTTTGCTGTGATGACTTTCCACCTTCAGTTTAAAGGCACAGAAATGCAACTTTCACCTTTTCCTCACCTTTTTTTATTCTTGACTGTTTTTTACATTTTATTTCACCATTACTGTTGTATTCCTTCTTTATGTTTCTTTCCTATTGAAATAGCTTCTGTACCAATGCTCCCATGTTTTCTTCTGGGCCCTTTTCTGGCCCTGAGGGTTTCTGGCTTGGGAACCTCATGGTCTTATCTTTGCTTTCTGCAGATGATGTGGTTCTGTTGACGTCTTCAAGCCATGACCTCCAGTGCGCAGCAAAGTGTGAAGAGGACTGGATACCAGTCACCTCTTCTACGTCTGAGGCCATGGTTCTGAACCAGACAAAATCTGGCAAAACTGTTTATTTATTGGTTCATCTACAGTAAGAGGTCACGAGATGTGAATATGGGTTTAAGCTGTCAAAATTAACCTTCTTTGTAGGGCGGTCCAGCTTAGCATATCAGATGCAGCGAGAAGCTCCGTCAGCAGCTCGTATAAACTTCTCTTAGTGCACCTGCTTCTTCACATCAGAAGGAGGTGGTTCAAGAATCTGAACGGATGGATGGATGGATGGATGGATGGATGGATGGATGGATGGATGGATGGATGGATGGATGGATGGATGGATGCTGGTCAATAGTTGTAAATGACATCCTGCCATTGCATTCAACACTTTCACGCACATATAGGGGATGGATACATTTCCTTTTATAGGATGTTGATAATTATAGAAAAAAGCAAACAGTTTCCAACATACTAAAAAAATATAGATCTAAAAAACAAATTATACCTGCAATAGTTATCATATCTACATTTAAAAACATTACCGGTTCTTTGTCATTTTTAACCAAAGTTATTAAGAGCCATTGCAGAAGGTCCAAAGAGCCTCATGTGGCTCCAGACTGCAGGTTGCAGACCTGCAAGACTGCGGACCCTAAACCATCAAATCCCTTTTCTTTTCCTTCACCCTCATTTTCAGAAAAAAACTAAAAATCCACAAGAAAATTCAATTAAAGTGTATGTGACTCTAAGGTGATTAAGTGTGTCAGGAGTTTTCCTGTTAAAATCTCCTGATTAAATGAAGAAATGCAAATTTGTATGAGTTGCATTGTCTACATGTGTATCTAAGCCCAGAGATGAAAGCAACACCTGCTTTCCGGAGATGTTTCTCTGATACTTATGATTGCAGCCTGCCCCTGGAATCATGTCTGAAATGCTCTTCCAAATCATGGATGAAGATGAAGCAAGATTCCCTCACATACATGAATGCAGCCCTGAGCTCAGGAGGAAGAGAAGAACATAAAAAGATCTCATTCTGAAGACGGCTGCTGCCCACGCACAGCAGACGTGTAAAACTCTGCAGTAAATTGCAGCAATGATGCACAACCGTGCATTCAAAGCTTTCCTACTGATGCATTGTTTTAAAGCCTATATAACTTGCATTTAATCAAATTCGGTTCAAGGACCAAAGCGTCATCTATAAAGATGCCTCTTCTTTCAACAGAAATATTTGGCAACCACACAACAACAAAAAATTATAGTTTTATTTTAAAACTTTAAAACACTTTTTTAAAGACAGTGGAGGCAACTTTCTGAATACAGTCTATAAAGATCACATTAGTGCTCTTGGAGATTTTTTATTAAAGATTTAGAAGCTGCCTGAATTTGGCTGAAAGCCTACAATATGAAAATATTGTATGACACTGATTTATCATTGTGTTAGACCACGAAAACGAAGTCTAAACCGTGAGAGGGGAAGCGTGGCAGCTTATTTGGTTCTGAGCGATGAAAGTCTTACATAATCTTGCATTAGTAAAACCACAGCTATTATGCCTATTCCTCATGCTTTTTGCATATGGCTCTCGTTTAGGTTAAAATAATTTTCCTCAACAGAGAAGGTCCCTTGGACATAAACTGACTCATCTGTGCTAGTCTGCTGGGGTGCACCAGGTTCTTCTACAATCAACTGCATGCCGTCCACAGTTTTCTCACCTAAAACCAGCATCATAGTTTGTTTGCTGATATGGAAATTATGGAGTTACTGGAGTCTGATGTGGAAGGTTCCATTATATAATGGTAAAAACTGAAAACATTGCCCATTACATATACATGTGTTGGGGAGGTCTCTGTTTGGCCCACCTCTATGAGGTAAACAGTAAAAGAGGTGAGCCCTTTCAGTGTTTGAAATTTTTCATTCTGGTATTAGCTCTGAGTTTTTCCGCATTTTCAAGTTTTTTATCAAGAAAAGAAAGTTGTTCTCAGGCAACCTAAAGCAATGAAGGTTTATCCCTCCAGGCGATTAAAAACTTACACTGTCTGCCACTAAGGGGAGTATACATAAGGTCACTGTTGACTGTGAATCAAACTGCAGGTAAGATACTTATAGTTACTCCACACAACCCCTATTAATTTTTTTATTTTAGATTACAATGCAGAGAACCCTGGAGGGAGGATGGGACATCGTGTCCAATGAATGAGCTTCAATTGAGTCATGTGACTTTAACATACAGCCTGATGTGCTTGGTTTTGCTTTTTTTCATTTGAAACTTACACTAAAGTAAGAAAACTGAGGATCAACATGTACACTAATGCATCAGTAAAAATTGCTTCAACATCTTGCAGCACATATACAGCTATTTCTTACCGATTTAACCAAACTGCACACAGATATTCATGGTCTGTCTGTCTGCACTGACTGGACACTGTGTTTGAACCCCTTCCTGTCACAAGTGCATCTCCAGCTCATAGTCAGCTGTTGGTAGAGTAAAAGTAGATGTGGCAGGCGTCCACTGTCCCCAGCCACAACAGGGACACAGCATGAGTGAGACAAAGCTGGCAGACCTGGAGTCAGCAGCACTGGGTGGGAGGCCAGGCGAGGACACGGGACAAAGTCGACACTAAACTCTAGATAACCCCTCCCAAAAAGCCAGAGGGCTTCAGAGCCAAAACGTACATCATCCAACACCACAGAGGATGACTGAACTCACTGAGGAAAAAGCGCATACACTGTCTGGATGGACTCTAATGGTTCCTTCTGGCATCACTGGTTTTAAAGCTGTGCAAGGAGATAAGCACAGCTGAGTTGTTTTAGATCTGCAAGTTTAGTCAGATATACTGTAAGCTATCCTTATTAAAACAATAACATTTAATACATATTTTTTTATCTTTAAAAAAATCCCTAAATGATTACATCTTTTAATATTACAGGCTATTTTTTTATTTATTTTTAATGATCAAATAATATTTCGAAATATTTGATTTACTTTACTATACCACTGTCCTTCATTAATTTATTGTGAAAAATGTATTCACATTTGTAACATATATAAGCTAGTTCATAACATTATTAATATTAAGTTATATAAATATAACTTTGTCATTAAAATATCAAATAATATTTAATATATCCTTTTCTTAATAAAATACATAAATTACGAGGGCTGCAAGGTGGCACAGTTGGAAGCACCTGGCCGGGAGTCTGCATGGAGTTTGCATGTTCTCCCCGTGCATGCGTGGGTTCTCTCTGGGTACTCCGGCTTCCTCCCACAGTCCAAAGAGATGCCTGTTAGGTTAACTGGTCACTCTAAATTGCCCTTAGGTGTGTGAATGAGTGTGTCCTTGTTTGTGTGTTTCCCTGTCCAGGGTTTACCCCGCCTCTCACCCATAGACTGCTGGAGATACGCACCAGCTTCCCTGCGACCCACTATGGAAGAAGCGGTAGAAAATGACTGACTGACATAAATTACACAGTTTCTTAAAATATTTTTGTATTTAATTTAAAGTAAATAAAAACTTAAAACAGTCTAAATATGCAAACCTGAAATATTTATAAATTGTGTAAATAAAGATTAATGTCAAAATGTATGAAATAATAAATTCAACCTGAAAAGACACACAATAAGAAACAAGATGGCGATTAGAGAAGTTTATTGATAAAAGTTAATATCTTTGGCGCTCGGACCCCGGAGGAAGACATGAATGCTGAGAATGACATGAGCTTGAATTAACGTCTTAGGCTTAGAATTAGATGAGTCTTCCCCCCTTGGCATCCGATACTGGTGGGGGAGTGAAGGCCTACAAAGGTAAGGGAGCCGGGAGGAGTATGGAAGGGAGATGGTGGAGGTGGGGCGGAGGAGGGTCGAAGCTCAGCTGAAGAGCGGGGAATCCATGACAGGAGGTCCTTAAAAGCGAAGCCTCGGAGGATGATTGATTGAAGACACATGTGGATCTGATGCTGATTGAATGGAGGAGAGACGCATGGTGGAGTCATAGGACGGCCAGGGGGTGGAGGTGAGTCTTTCAGTTTGAATTTTTGTCAAAACTCCATTAAATACACAAACATTACATAAATAGAAATTTTGATTGATTCTGATTTTGATTGATGTTTTAATGCTTTTTATCAAAACCAACCATGTTCCAGAAAATGTTCCAGAAATATTTCCTTACTGTAACCGTGCATGTAGAAAACGTCACATCAGCACCTCCTAAGTGTCTCCCACCTTTCACACATCACTGAGGATTTGACAGGCCCCCTGATAACGGCTCAAACTTGGGAAGAGAACGAATCCAGTTCAGAGTTCTTCTTGTAATTTTGCTTTCTTCCTGGGTCTCTCAGTCGTTGATGGGAGCTGACAGAACTGGGACTGCAACACTGAGGAGGCCGAGCACCTACGAGTCTAAACTCTGTTCCTTCATGTCATTATTTTCAGACTCGGTCTCTGCGCCGTTTGAGATTCGCAAAAAGAGCAGCGAGTGGCGTAACGTTACCGAGGCCTGGCAGCTCTTCAGCTTTTATGGGTGAAAACAGAAATGCGCCAAAGAAAGAGGGACGGTTGTTCATCAGTCAGACTGGGGAAGCAATCTGATGTTGCTGCTTGTCTAAATGCTTCCTATTTTACCATCTTAAAAAGAAACAAGCCGACTCATTTTCTTACACTGTTGTTGCAGCCAGAGTCTTTCAGTCATCTTTTAGCTTTACTCTTTCAGGTCTGATCCTAATTTGGGTCAAGGTCTGTAAATTAAACATGGTTATCAACTATTTCTTGATGTAAAGTTGTTTCCATGTTAAGTACATCTGACTTGAACTGGCCCACTAAGATATTTTAACACCAAGGCCATACAAAGACCTCATTCAGATATTTAGACTACTTTTAGCCCAAGCAGTACAGTCTGCATTTTCGTATTATGTTTGGAATTGGAAACAAAATCTAATTTTGTTCAAAGAGCCATTCGAACAAGATGCCTCCTGGATATCATGAGGGACGGAGCTGAATTAGTATGTTTGGTTCAGTATGAATAAAACATTTTTATGCAAACTGCTACACGTTCATACCACAGCTTTTCTGCTTTTTCGGTAAACTCACCGTTACCACAGATGTCTTCAGAATCTCATCATACTGAGCATTGTTAGTTGAAAATACTACCAAATTGTGAATATAAATCTAGGCTATATAAAATCAGGCTAAAAGGAAACGTTGTGTAGGCATCTATATCAAGATGTGAATTAGCCAGTATTGCCCAGTGAAAATTAAATGATGGCATCAGAAGGAGATTATCTCATGACCTCATTATTGTAACAATGGAAGGCAACCAAGCTGCACAAACAGGATAGTGCAACTATATTATAAGGCAGTGAAAATGTAATTTCTTATGACTTATGTCAAAACAATAAGCTTTAACAAAAAAAGTGGATTTCTGTTGAGACATCAACAGAGACAACTTGTCAGTGCGGCATCATTTCTGTGTTATGAGCCCGAGGTATTGCTCAGTTTATTGCAAAAGGATATTAGTGCTAGGGCAGTATTAAACTCTTACACTTCATGATTCATGCTGAAGATTTGCCCATTTTCTTTAGCAAATGCAAACCAAACTCTGTTTCTCAGAGCCTCCTGGAGGCATCAAGCATACATGCCTGGCATCCTGGATGAAATGTTTCTGCTGGAGGCTTTTGGCAAATTCATTAAAAAACAAATTAGCTTTCATCACTTTCCTTTCACTTTTTAAGTCTAAATCAAAACAAAATATTTCCCTTTTCCACCAATTATTATGGGCAAGTGTGGATTAGGGATGAGAATATTCATCTGGCCATTGTGAGGTTGTGGGTTTGACTCCAGCTTCCTTACCCCACACCTTCCTCTGTCCTACAGGTATTGTTTCATGTGTTCATGCAACATTGCTGCATGATTCACTGTCAGTTTGTGGTGCTTATTAGGTTTTTTATGGTTTGTGTAGTATTTATCAATATACCTCTGATAAAGATGTGATTTAACATTTTTAGATTTATAAATTTGTCATGGCTGTTAGACAATCCCACTCTAAAAACAAAAAACAAAAAAATTAAGAGGGAGAAAATGTCTTTAATCAGTAGGTGTGATGCAAGCCATTTTCTGTCCTACCATCATAAATGTAAACATGTAGAGTTTGCTGAATCTCCCTGGGAGTTTTCCTGGAAATGTTTGCTTTGGTCCGATGAGATTAAAAATGACATTTTTGGCAACAAACACTTCATGTGGGTCTGGTGTAAACATAAGGATGTGGAAAAATGTGGAAATGAAACTCATGCACACTGTTTAGTATCGTGGAGGATCTACGATGCTGCAGTTCTGTTTCTCCTTCAAAGGCCCAGGGTAGTTTGTTAAGGTACATCGCATCATAAACTTTTTGAAATACCAGAACATTTAAAACAATTAATCTGATATCCCTTCAAGACTTTAGCTCATATTTACCAGCGGTGGCAATATGTGTGCATGTAGAGCCAGGGCTGAAATCAGATCAGTTTTTCGGTGCCGCGAGAATCTGAGTTGAATTTGTATCAATTAAAGAAAATGACAATAAATCCATATGAATCATAATGCCCAACCAGAACCAGCACTGGACTCTGTGGGAGGTTGTGTAGCTTTGTAGGTAATCTAGTAAAGAGAATAAATGAACAAGTTAAATGCGACATGTTTGCCTGTCTTTGTTTGTTTTTTGATTTATTCACGTCCACCCGTTTGACTAATACCCATCTATATCAAGGTGTCTAACAAATCTTTGCATTCAGACCATATAGATCCAGATTTCAGTTCAATAAATACAGAAGTGGTCCATATCAGCACTCAGCAAATCTCAGCTGACAGTTTTGCATTTTGTTGCAAGAAAAATAATACAAGTATCTAAACTCACTTTTTTAACTTTTACCCCAACTGATGTATCATGCAACTCTCAACATCTACTTTCACACAAATAATACAGCAGAACACCAGATATTTTTGCACGGCAGGACTCCCTGAAACAAAATGGCTGCTATACTGTAGATGTCTGCAAAGTTTCACACTAATTCCTAATTCCCTCTGTATTAGTGAATCAGAAAATTCCTGCAGTTAATTATTAACTCCTTCAATGGATATCAGCAAAGCCTCTGCTCCACTTCTGGCTATTCATATCTTTTATGCAACATGTTTGGGGGGTGCATGAGTGTGTTACTGTTTGACTAAACCACAGGTCATATTATTGAAAGAATGCATCTGTATATTACACTAAAATGCTCCTTCAGATCTCCATAATCAGGCAGTAACAGGTGCCAAAGTCCTTGTTAAGACAAAAATGAAATTTGATTGGCTATTAAAATCTCATAAGTGTGCGAGTGTTATCACCGTCTGCTCAGCTTTTAGAAAGAAATCAGTCAGCTCCTCAGAGAAGAGCACAGGCGGCCGGATTGTCCCTTTATCTGCCCTCGGCCACTGATTAAACATCCACCAGGATTGCTGAGTGGATTTGCGATTCAGCACAGAGCAAAGCTGAGATTCAGCCAAGCTCATCCATTGCGGACCCACTGGGGTACATATCAGATAATGTTGTCACTTTCGGTCTGAGCTGTAATTTCCTGGAAGACGTGGCAAGATGTGACAGATGGCGCTCACGGTGAAAGAGCTGCCGAGGATGAGGACATGATGCATCGCCATCAAACCGTTGGTGGGGCCGGGATGGGCACGGCAGGGAGCTGAATTAATCCTGTTGCACTTTTGCTGGAGAAACACCGGCAGCAGGACATGTCAAAGATAAAGCTACAGCTCTGAGATCTTTGGAAAACGTCAGATTAGTGTTCATGCTGAAGCCAGACAGTCTCACTGGTTGGTAGGATATTATATGTCTGTTTGTAATACTTTCTTAAAAGAAAAGGCAATCCCTTATCTTCATATTTATTTATATGAAAGAAACAATGGACTGTAAATACCATGAGCATTTCAGCCTTTTGCCTACAGAGCTGTGAAAGAGTATTTAGGTCCCTTTGAGATTTTTCTTCTTGGCAAACTTAAATGTTTCAGATAATCACACAAATGTTAATATCAGTCAAACATAAGCTGAGTAAACATGAGAAGCAGTTTTTAAATTATGATTTGTTTGACTATGGGAGAAAAGCTACCCAAACCAACCTGGCCGTAGCTATAGTTCTTCCCTTCTAACATGAATTAACTGTGATTAACCATATTATTTGGGGTTAAAGGTCATCATTCCTACCCAGGCCTGATTACTGCCAGATAAATAAAATCGAGAACTGAAATAGAACCTGTCTGACAACTGGAAGTAGGCTAAAATATCTCAAAATGCAAACACACTATGTCTCAATCGACAGAAATTCAAGAACAGATGAGAAACAAATTCACTGACATCTATCAGTCTGGTAAAGGTTACAAAGAAAAGCAATTCTAAGGTTCTGGACGCCATAGAACCACAATGAGTGGAGAACCTTCCCAGGAGTGGCCTGCCTACCAATCTTATTCCAACAGTGCATCAATGACTCATCCAGGAGGTCGCAGCAGAACCCAGAACAACATCTAAAGCTCACCTATACCAAAAAAACACAAAGGGGATTTCTTTTTGACTGTGTGTGTCCCGTTACCAACAGTCAAACACGGTGTTGGTAGTGTAATGGTCCGGGGCTGCTATGCTGATTCAGGACCTGAACAACTTGCCACAGTGGAACAAGGAATTCAGCTCTCTATCAGAAAATCCTGAAGAAGAATGTCTGGCCATCAGTTAGTAATGTTAAGCTCTTGGGTTATACAGAAGAAAAATAATCCGAAGATCACCAACTGGCCCCAAAAAAAGAAACAAAACTTTGTCCCTTTGCTACATGTCTCCTGACTACCCCCCCCCCCCCCCCCACCACACACACACACACACACCCCCACCCCTGCCCATTTCCTCTCTCTCTCTTTTTTCTCTCTCTCTCTCTCTCCACCCCATTTCCTGTCGACCATTTCCTCTCTCTCTCTTTGTCTCTCTATTCAATTCAGTTCAATTCAGTTTATTTATATAGCGCCAATTCACAACACATGTCGTCTTAAGGCTCTTCACAAAAGTCAGGTTCATACATTCCAATTAATCGTAACCATTGAACAGTTCAGTCAGATTCAGTTATTTATTCAAATTGGATAAAAAGTTTTT
This sequence comes from Girardinichthys multiradiatus, assembly GCF_021462225.1. NCBI lineage: Eukaryota > Metazoa > Chordata > Actinopteri > Cyprinodontiformes > Goodeidae > Girardinichthys > Girardinichthys multiradiatus. The sequence goes on from NC_061799.1 coordinate 43,854,014, forward strand.
CTATCTAAGGAAACCCAGCAGATTGCATCCAATCAGTGACTTGCAGCATTCCCTCCTCCTGGATGAGCATGTAGAGACAGTGGACAGTCACTGGCGTTGACTTTGCAGCAATCCCTCATACTGAGCATGCATGTAGCGACAGTGGAGAGGAAAAACTCCCTTCTAACAGGAAGAAACCTCCAGCAGAACCAGAACCAGGCTCAGTGTGAGCGGCCATCTGCCACGACCGACTGGGGCTTTGAGAGAACAGAGCAGAGACACAAAGAGAACAAAGAAGCACTGATCCAGGAGTACTTTCTATGGGAAGGAAAAGTAAATGATAATGGTTGTAGCTCCTTTAATTGTTTCACCTAGAAAGAAAGAACAGATAAACTCTGAGCCAGTTTTCAAGGTTAGAGTCTGAAAGAGAGCACATAGAGTTAGTTACAGTAGAAGCTCAGTCAGTTTCCACGTCTAGGAGAGAGAAAGGGTTAAACACTAAAAGACAGGGCTATGTGGATCATCTGTAGAAGGTGAGCATTAAGTTGTTGCCAGCAGAAGCTCGGACGATTCCCCTCTCCAGAAAGGTGTCACAGGTACACAGAACCAGGCCAGGTGTAGCTTCTAGGAAGAGAAAAGAGAAAGAACATAACGTTAAAAACTGAAATAACAGCAAATAATGCAGAATTGGAGAGTAGTGTGAGAATGTAGCAAAGAGTGTGAAAGTGGTCATTATGTCCTACAGCAGCCTAAGCCTGTAGCAGCATAACTACAGAGATAGTTCAGGATAACCTAAGCCACTCTAACTGTAACTATCTAACTCTCTCTCTCTCTCTCTCTTCACCCCATTTCCTGTCGGTGGACTTACAAAATAAAGGCATCCAGTGCCACAAAATAAAAATAAAAAAAACGGTGCTTTTGCAGTATTTAAACTATTCTGCAAAGAAGAACGGTCCAAACTTCCTCCATGGTTGTGTAAGACAAATTGCCATTTATTGTACATGTTGATGGCAGTTTCTACCGGTTATTAGGTAAGGAGGCAATTTCAGGTTAGTTTAGACAGCTGTTTTGTCTTGATCAATGAAATTATCATTTAAAAAGTGCATTTTCCATTTTCGTCCCATTTAAGATCAAAAACCGAAGCAATCTGTAAGAGGGCACAATCGCTTTCACAGCTCTGGGTGAAATATTTCCATTAATGCATGACAAACTAAATCTAAAGATATTTATGGTGCATGAAACCATTTATGGAAACTGTTAAATAAATCCTCTAATGAAGTTAGCAGAAAGGAAAGTAACAAACCAAAGAGAAGAAAAGCTCCTTTGGCAACAAAGTTATTTCCCTTAAACACATTTTGTCAAAATTTGTTAAAAAGATGATCAGAAACAAACTTCCAATAATCTATTTCCTCCATTGTCACACATCCTCTGAACTCTGACTACACTTCAGGTCTAACGGCACTAAAATAAGCATTTCAAAAATTACACTCTATTAATACACATTCATGCTACCTTAAACAGGAATTTGAAAAATTAGAGTTGTCTAGTCCTGACAGGCCAACATGCAGGACTAAGTCTACATGCAGAGGCTACATTACCAGGTTTACGTTTGCTCTTGAGGAACGATGGCACTGGTTGGAGGGGGCCAAAGTGCCATTTGTAGTCTGGACTGAACATAAGACTCTGGAATACTTAAAATCAGCTCAGGTACTTAACCCAAGACGAGCCAAATGGGCTCTTTTCTTCAGCTGTTTCAATTTTGTTCTATCTTACAGACCCAGGACTAAAAACTGTGGCTCCACTGCTGCTCAGAGAATTAAACTGAGCTAACACTTCGTATTTCTACCTCGGTGCTGCTGCAAGTTGCTCTGCCAAGAATAAAACAACAGGCTGTGAAGTGTGGTCAGTTTCCATGAACTTCACAAAGGAAGGAAGGAGATAGAGCAAGAATAGTAGAGGTCGAGCTCTGATCTTATCACTCCCCTGACAAAGTATAAACTCCTAGCTTATAACAGTGGAGAGAAGCAGCTTGAAGAAGTTGTTCAGACTGCAGGAGCATGTGTCTGCTTGGCTTTAACATAAATAGCAGCACAGAGAGCAGAGGTCTTCTGAACTGGGGATATCAGGACCAAATGGAAGCAGAGACAGACATAAATGTTGGCCATGTGAGCACCGAGGTGTTTCAGCTTTCTGTTTAACCTATCCGTTATTCCTACAGATGTGGATTTGTATTCCTGCACTGGATTTAGTACAGTAGCTCTAAGCAGCACATTGTTACACTTGGCTTCACAAATTTATACATACCCATTGCAACAAAACTCGACCAACTTCATTATTTCTAAAGTTTATTCACTTTTCTGTTCTTCTGAGTTTAAAGCTGCATGGTTATCACTAGAACACAACAAATACTTTGCACGTGATTGCTATAAAGAAATAAATATTTTTATATTAAAAACATATGCTTGCTATCTCACTTTTTAGAGCTTTTATTTTCCCAGAATATTAACATATACGTGTATGTTTTTAGAGTTTACACAAAGACCACTATGCCTTTAAGCAGTTTGGGAACGACCAGATGATGATGTCCTTGTAAGCTTCTAATAGGTCAATTCACAACATTTGCATTAAATGAGGACAAATTTAGGATGTACTTTAAGGCAATTTTTATATGACTTCATGGAAAAATCAAGGAAATCAGGCAATTTATCAGGAAAACAATTCTGGACATTCCACAAATCTGGTTCATCATTGGGTAAAATCTCCAGATCCCTGAAGGTGCAACGTTAATCTGTTCAGACAATACTATGACAGAATAAACAACATGGGAATGTCCAGTCATCATACTGAAGAGGAAGAAGATCGGTTCTAAACTAAAGCAAAGATCTAATGAAGATGCTGGATGTGTGTCATAACCTATGGTGAAGTGGGTCCTGTACCAACATGGATTGAAAGGCAACTCAGAAAGAAAGAAACCATGAGTCCAAAAGAAAATGACCATTGTTGGGATTGGTGGAAAAAAAGGAGGAATCCTGCAAGCCTGGCACAATTTCAGCTGTGAAGTACAGGGATGGCTGCATCATGTTGTTGGGGAAGTTTGCTGCAGGAGGGACTGGTGCACTTTACAAAATGGATGGCATTGTGAAGAAAGAACCTAATGTGGAAATATTAAGCTACAACTCAAGACATCAGACAGGAAGTCAAAGCTTGGACATAATTGACATTTCTAAATGGACTCGGACCCTAAACATAACACCAGATTAGTGGACAACAAAGTCAATCTTTTGTAGAGGCCATCACAAAGCCCTGGTCTGAGTCCCACGGGAGGGTGAATAGATGAAAAATGTGTTTGAGCAAGGCAGACTACAAACCTGACCCAGTTACACCAGTTCTGTCAGGAGGAATGGGATCAATTTCCCTCAAATTGTTTTCAGAAGCTTGTGAAAGGAAACCCAAAACATTTGACCAAATTCAAATAGTTTGAAGGCCATTCTATCGAATACTAATGAAATGTGTGTAAACGTCTGATTTAAAAAAAAAAAAAACACTTTTCTGGCATTTGCAACTATTTTGGTTGTCCAAAAACCAGAAACAGAGATATTTAATTTGCTTTATTGTCATACAGTTATAACAAAAATGTTATATGTTTTTTACAACATGTATGTAAAATCTGATTTTAACTGCATCTTAGCATGTCTAAAATTTTTAAATACTGTCACATTACTATCAGGGATGCAGGCTTAAAATCAGTAGAACAATCTGTAAGGATGTAGTAGAGGATGACTGTTCGGATTAATGAAGGTTCTACTGCTGTACTGTCACCTGCACCTTGTCAGGTTTAGAAATTAAGAGCTCTATGGTTAGCACTGAGGAAGATACTCTGATTCGTTTCTTTAAGTTAAAGAAACGAATCAGACGTTGTCTATCGATTTTCTAGATTAAAATCAAAAGACAACTTCAGTACTTTGAGTTTGTATGGTAGGATATGTAAACGCTCTTAACAAACACAGCAAAGAAATATTTGAAAGTCAGGAGAATCTAATATACATGCAAACTGCAACCCAACCCTGTCAAATTAATGTGACATTGATGCAGAATGTTACAAAAACAAGCTGAAAATCAACTGAACAACCTATAAGTAGGCAGTTGGCATTAATCAGACACCATTTATTTCTAAACTGTCTGTACTTTTGTGTCACTTCAACTTGGTGAGTTTTAGGAATTGAAACCTCTGCTACAGATCTGAGAAATAAAAAGGTATTTGCAACAGTTTGCTATAACATTATAAATATAGCCCTTTTAAAAACATAATCTCTCTATTTTCCAGCTCTCTCTTGTTCACATTTCCGGTGCACTGCCTGCTTTTTTGGATGAGTGACCTCAGATACTTAAACTCATCCTCTGCTCCTCTCAGTGTCAGTCTGTCACCTGTCTACCCATATCACCCCACACTACAGCCAACAACTGATCTTTTGAAACCATTTCTTTGACTTTGGCAGCTTTGTCAGTCATTTTCAGTTCAGTTCCAGACCAGTTTTGGTGAATTAGCCACTTAACTATGACCTATGAAACATTCAGCAATGAAAAGGGCTCCTAAACTCGATGGTTGATCATCAACACCTAACAAATTACTGAGCAACTTAGCTGAATCTATGAGAAATCCAGAATAAAACATGTTAAAAACTGAAAATGAGACTTTATCTCCAACAAGGTCATTACTTTAAGAGCCGGTAAGTCCAAACTTGTCATTAAGTAGGTGTTTGACTGAATGATGAGGCAACAGGGTCTGTCAGCTCTTTGCTGCATATTTCTTCCTGTTGAACTTTTATAGATCAAGTTGTGATGTATTGCTCTTAGAGATCTTTTCTCCTACTTCATGTTGTCAGACTAGCTCTATCTTAGTGACTTAAAGGTAGTCACATACTGTTTCTTTACTAGAGAGAGCTCAAACGAATCATCTGTAGGACATTTAGAAAGAACCTCTAAAATATTACCAGCTTAAAAGGAAAATCTGAAATTTCCTGAAGAGTTTCTAAGAGTTAATCAACAGCTGTAGTCTCTCATCGCCCTACTTTACCTCATAGGTTTTAATTTAGACAACTTCAGATCATCTGAGACTTTTCAGCCACTTTAAAAGTGTTCTGCTTATTTTCCTGAGGCCCGTCCACCTGCAGTCCGATCCGTGTTAACAGACACAGACTGGGTGAGCAACATATGGCTGCTGCCTGTCTGCTCGCCTTGCTCCTCAGCAGCTGGAACGGATGAGTCATCATCACACTGCTGCTTGTCTGCATCCAACCAGGTGAATGAGCACAGTCAGCGATGAATTTACGGCAGCCAATCGGGCGCCACACAGAGACAACACGTCCCTCAGCCCACCTGTTATCATTCTGAGGTTTTAGAATGCACCACAAAAAACATGGACACAGGTTGGAGACCAAGAAGAGAACTTATAGAATGTGATTTTAAAAAATCCTTTCTCCAAAGTAAACCTCACCTCTGATGTGTTTGCTTTGGGATTGTGAGATTTCTGTGGACCTATAGCTTCATTTACAAATAATAAGGCTCATTGTTTAGCTCAGCAGGTGCACACCTTATCCCAGTGTGTATGCGTAAAACAATAGATAAATGGAGCATGTCATGGGACTTTTTCAAACTGTTCATTGGTTTGAAATCAGATATTACCATTGATATATTTATATTGTTTAGAAACACGTTTTCCTATTTCATCAAATAAAAGTGTGATGAAATAGGATGGTATCATAACCTAAATCATGTTTTTATCATGCATAATGAAAACTAAATAGCTCATTAATCCTTATTTATTTTGCATTCTTGTTTAAACTGTGGGAAATGTTTGAGTTGGTTGTGTTGGAGCTTATGTTAAGGTTTAAAACTGGATCAGAATTGCTTAAGCTAAAGAATGCATGAGTTGCTTTCATGTTTTATATGTGAAGAACTAACAGGACAGCAGCTGATCACCGCAAGGGACACAGAGCTAAGAAAAGGTAAGGGAAACATTAATAAAATGATACCGACAGCAATGTTAGGGACGGCTGGTGCTGAAAGACTGCAGCCCATTATTAAACATTATATGACTCACTATGCTAGATTATATCTTCAGACAAATAAAAACATATATTATATAAAATATTAATGAAGCAAATAGAAGAATTAATTTTGTACATATATAAATTTTGTAAATAAATAATAAAAAATAAAGTAAAATCATAACATTTAAAATATCTATAAATTGTATTAAATAAATAAAAATGTGCAGCAATATATATTTATTTAAAATAAGTTAATAAAAAATAATAAATACAGATAATTCAAATAAAAATTATTTGTTACAATTCCTGATATAATTTTTTTTTTTAAATATACATGCAAAGGACATTTCAATCTGACTAAAATATATTAAAATAACAAGTTAAAATAGATTTTACAGAATCCAGAGAATTAATTTTAAGGTTGTGCTTCAGCAAAGTTGCCATTTAGGAAGCAGTCCTAGAATCTCTCTTTTATTTTCTTAATAACCGGATCATGTGTTATATACAGCTGCTCATCTCCACGGTACAATTTGATTTGAGCAGTTAGGTGCAGGATGAAGCAGCATGACCAGGTTGTAATCATCTATAACAGAGCGGCTCAGTTCTCTCACAAAGCGCCGACTTTACGCACAGATCATCTCCAGAGGGAGAATCTTTCTACCACCAGGGTCCTTCAAACATCTCCACATCAACAACATTTTATCTGGAATAAATCAGCAAACCGAGCATGAAAGAAAAAAGACATCTTCCACCTCTTCTCCATCCTGTTTTATAGGCAAGGTGGCGTCTCTCCCATCCACACCCTGCAGTCAGTGCGCATGCGTGCCGCGGCAAACAAAGGACCAGGCAATTAACGGACGGAGAAAGGCTAATAAAGTTTGACTCGGTGCAGAAATAACCGGCACGTCGACACAGCAACAACTGCAGCGCACAGAAACAATGAAATACAAATGTTTGAGGAGGTGGATGGGGGAGAAGACTCAGGTGCACCAACAACCTCCATCAGCCCCCCACCACCCAACTCCCCTCATCTTCCATCCTCCCCCTCTCTCTTCCCAGAGCAATAAAAAAGGAATGTGGCATCAATAATTCATCGCAATCGTGATATAACGCGGTTGGGAACGCAGAGTGAGAGAAACATGTAGTCAGACACCGAGGAAGGGTTTTATTTCTGGGAGGAAATCAAGACAGCATCCACCCTCTGATCTCATCTCAGCGGCCTGATGAAATATGATCAATGGAACAATAAAGAACTTTGATTCAATAAATATAAATCAAAAAGGGGAGCGTGAATGGCATTCATGCGTAAAGGCGCATTTTCATCAATAAAAGTGTGAAAAACGACCATCTGTTTCCAAGCGCGTTACTCCAGACCGACACACCCCTTTTCTGAGCGCGTGCACATTTTTGAGATTTTAAACTTTAAATTTGGATTTTTTCAAAACATTTCCAACCCTTTCTTTGACTTTATGTCATAAAATCTATTACATCGTTTGTCACATTGCTTCCCTTCAGCAGCGCGCCGTGCGTCTGCCTCATAAGGCACGCATGGAGAAAAAGACAAAAGGAATAAAAAACACCATAGACCGCAATAAGAGCTTTCTGAGAGGCAGATAATCAGGAACAAAGAGCGACATGCGGGGTTCTTACCGTGTGCACTGAAGTTCTGTCGCTCCCTCTGCGCTCCTCGCAGTCTGTTTGCGGCTCTCCCTGCGCGCTCGGCGGCTTGTGCCTGCTTCACCGTTCGGCTGCAGCTCGGCGGTACTCCGCCTGCGCGCACACGCATCCCTATCTTACGTGCACGCGGACGATGTGCAGAAGGGCCATCTAAAAATTTACCTCATGAGGAAGCGGAATGCAATCATGGGTTGTGGTTCACTCGTTATAATTTTAGAACAGCTTTTCGTGACATGAAAGTAGTCAAGAGACTTGGTGTGGATTTATTTTTACTCCTTTAACATCTGAATAATGTTCTACTTGTTGATAGTAAATCTGCTGTAGACAGAAGAGGAAGATTCATCTGTTTTCTGCAGCATAGAGATTTTTTTTTTTTGCAGGTGCAAATATTTACTCAGATCTTGAAGAGCTCACTGGTTGAGAATGCACATTTTTCCGCGCAAGTTTCACTAGACACATTCCATCTAGTCTGTTTGGCTGTTTTGTGGAATTCGTGCGCCACCTGCAGTCAGCTGCATAGAAACCATTTAGGAACCTGTTGGTCAGCTGGATGCACTTGTTGGTGCTAACACAGCTTACCATATCCTCGGACATTTTCCCTCCTCAGTGTTTTGACTGATTTACAGTAGCTTTGCATTTGACCAGGGTCAGTGTCATGACTGTTGGCATAAAGTGATACATGGACCCTACAACTTCGGTAAAGTTAGAAAGATATTCACAGATTCGGCTTTTCCGGTCCAATAACTCATCAGCGGAACATTGCCTCTACAGGGACACCAGAAAAATATGATGGAGAAATATTCAATAAAGTCGCCAAGGAGAGTTGTATTGTCATTAAAATCATTTTATGTGTAAGTGATCTCACGTTTTTCATACTACATTTCTTGGATTGGAAATTTATACTTACAAAAAATGGAATTTCCCAAAGACTATAGCCTAAATAGCCAAATATTCAGTAAAATATGCATAAAATGGTCAATAACTTTATTATAGCATGTTGTAGTGCCAGCAAATTCATAACACACAGAGAACACCTCATCTTAATCATACTACAACTCTTACTTTGGGAAAATGTGCTCAAATTTATTTTTTATGATTTATTTACTCTCAAAATAAGTATAAAATGGTCAATAACTTCACTATAGCTTGTTGTAGTGCCAACAAACTCATAACACACAGAGAACACCTCATCTTGAATCTTTTGAATAAACATATCATTGCCTTTATTGATGCAGACTTGCTTATACTGATAATAACTCTGTATTACAACCAAATAATATTTAACTTTTCCTTTACTGTTTGCACTGTCACAACCTGAGATCAGACATTACATGAGCGTGTTCATGCAATATGACATAAAATAAAATCACAATGAATAATAAAAATCCCAATATTAAAGAAGCCCTTACAGCTGCACACAAAATCCTGTTCACCTGAAAACCATTTTCTGTCTTGTTTCTTGCATTATGATGGAGACTGCAGTGGGAATTACCTGCAGGCTCCACATCACTCCAACTTGCTCACTGACAAAAGAAGAATTTAACTGGAATGACATATCTTAGTTCTAGTTAGTATTTTCAATTAAACTATGATTTTATGTATAGTAGATTCATAATACATTTGGAATATTGTAATCTTAAGTACACTTACAAGTAGACCTACTTTTTCTGTTACAGAATGCTTAAACAACTTGACTTTATATAACTTAAAATGTTCCGACTATTGTAAATTTAAGTTGACTATACCTAAACAAATTAAATGAATAACCAAAACCACTAGATGCAAATGGTTTATGTACTACCGACTTTACCAAGGTTTACAGTAGTTCCATCTACAAAGAAAAAACCATAAAGTCCACACAATATAGCATGCCCCCAAACATGCAATATTCATATTCTCATGTTAATCTTTGAGTTTCCCACACTCTCAAATATAAATAATTCAGTATTTGGTTACAGTCAGCAAACATTACCTAGAGACTCTCTAGTTATTGTACAACACACAGTACCAAGGGGTTTCATCTCAATGCATTCAGTGTGAAACCATCGCTCACAGGTTTCACACTGTATCTACAGCATGGGATAAACTTTTAATATGAAGAAACTCATAGAGAATAAAATATTGTTAGGCACTGCAGTTAACATATTATTGTTTAGTAATAAAAAATTGATTATATTAATCTATTAAACCTTTTCGTCTCACCCAAAGGGCAGCAATGACAGGATGGAGCAGGTCCCCATTTCCACAGAAGGAGCAGAACATATACCTTAAATCTTAAAAGAAACAAAGAGAATAAAATAACCTATGGTTATTATTAGTTACAAAAGAAATGAATGTTTACAAAAACTAATCTTTTATCACCTGATCCTTTGAGAATTTCTTCTGCCATGTCTTGTCTGAGTTTTTTAATACATCTTTTAGATGATTCATCATGGAAGTTCTTTGGTATGTTGGGAAATTCCATCACCGTCATCTTGGCCATCTGTATGAAAAGCAAACAAGCACATGCATTATGTTTGATCCCACACTGTAAAATTTTTTTATCAACAATATCAAAAATGGTGTGTATAATTACCTCCATGGCAAAAACCCCACAGCTGGTCCCATCTTTCTGGAAGGTGTGGGTTATCGTCCCAGGCTGCCACTTGATGTTAACCCTGTCTGCTTTGCCAAGTCAATTCTGGCGCATCTTGAAGTACTGTCTAGCATTATTTATTTTGACTTACCAAGGTTTGTATTGTTCTGCTGTAAAAAAACGCTGGTGTAAAATGTCAGTTTTTAAAAATACTGAAAAATAATACTGAAATCTTTAGCCAGCCTTCATGGAGTCCACAGCCTCATTTGACCATTGCAGAGGATTGACCACAGCTGTAAGGGCTTCTTTAATATTGGGATTTTTATTATTCATTGGGATTTTATTTTATGTCATATTGCATGAACACGCTCATGTAATGTCTGATCTCAGGTTGTGACAGTGCAAACAGTAAAGGAAAAGTTAAATATTATTTGGTTGTAATACAGAGTTATTATCAGTATAAGCAAGTCTGCATCAATAAAGGCAATGATATGTTTATTCAAAAGATTCAAGATGAGGTGTTCTCTGTGTGTTATGAGTTTGTTGGCACTACAACATGCTATAGTGAAGTTATTGACCATTTTATACTTATTTTAATGGTAAAATAAAATCATAAAAAATCAATTTAAGTACATTTTCTTAAAGTAAGAGTTGTAGTATGATTACGATGAGGTGTTCTCTGTGTGTTATGAATTTGTTGGCACTACCACATGCTATAATGAAGTTATTGACCATTTTATGCATATTTTACTGAATATTTGGCTATTTAGGCTATGGTCTTTGGGAAATTCCAAATTTTTTTAAGTATTAATTTCCAATCCAAGAACTGTAGTACGAAAAACGTGAGATCACTTACACATAAAATGATTTTAATGATAATACACCTCTCCTTGGCGACTTTATTGAATATTTCTCCATCGTATTTTTCTGGTGTTGCAATTTGCAGACGGTCCCTGCGCATTTGAGGAGCTGCGATCTCGTTTTGAGGAAAATACGATTGTGGCTCACTGTCTGCCTTGCTGTGGTTGCAGAGAGGTGTTGGTTTTCTAGAGGCAATGTTCCGCTGATGAGTTATTGATCCGGAAAAGCCGAATCTGTGAATATCTTTCTCACTTTACCGAAGTGACCCACCTAGGTTGCACCAGCAGTCCAACTCCACCAGGATGGCACGTCAATTACTGGGTATCCTAGCACATTCCCAGTAGCATGGAAAAGATTTAAGGAGACAGATAGTTACTTTAGGAGAGCTGGACAGGACCGTCAGAGGTCCTTAACTGCACTGCTTTGCACTGCTGCAATTAGCCTGCTGCATTAGTTTTTCAGTTTAAAGTTCTCAGTCACTTCGGATAAAGCCCTCTGTGGGTTGCTCACTTTCATTAAAATGATGTGGCATTCCCTTGTTCCTAACACATTACTCATTCTGTATCAGTATGAATATTCAGAATGGGTTTATTTTCCAAATTTGGTCCAATGTGTTTGCAAAGTGTTCCTTTATTTTTATTTTTATTTTTTTTTTCAGAAATGTAGCACTGCTCCAAAGACCAAATAAGCTTGAGCTGAAGGACTAAAACAAAACCAATAAACCAAACGAAATAATACTGGACCAAAAAGCATCTATTTAGATGCTAAAGACTGACATTAAATCAAGAATCTAAACCAAAACACAAACAATGGAACGGAAGAAAGAACTAAGAATCTTAACACAAAGGAAAGGACCTGTACGGAACACCATCAATGACAATAATCAACAACCCAAAATAATACAAGTAAAAAACCAAAAGAGAACCAAATACACAAAAACCCACGGATCAAGACAGCAAAACTTATGGTTCCATCAATTACAAGTAAAAGTAAAGCAGCCCCAGACCATCATACTACCACTGCCGTGTTTGACTGTCAGTATGATGTTCTTTTTCTGAAATGTTGTGTTAGGTGTATGCAAGATGTAACAGGATGCACACCTTTCTAAAAGTTCCATGTTTGTCTCATTAGTCCACAGAATATTGAATAATGACTCTCACTGCAGTTCACTGGAGTCTCAACGCCATAGAAAAGGCTGTGCAGCACTTGCCAGACTGATAGATGTCAGTGACTTTGTTTCTCACCTGTTCTTGAACTTCTATAGATCAGGGTGTGATGTATTACTCTTAGAGATCTTCTAGCCTACTTCATGTTGTCAGACTAGCTCTTTCTAAGTGATTCTACAGGTCATGCAGTGACCAGGTCTGGATATGGCTAGTGAAATTAAAACTGAAAAAGTAGTCAATCACACTTAATTCACGATTTAACGAGGGGGAGATTACTTTTTCACACAGGGCCTGGTTTGTTGGGACGGCTTTTTCCCATCATCTGAAAACTGCTTTACTCTGATTATTTTTGTCGGAAATAAAATTTGTTTAAAGATCTTAAACAAAGAGAAGAAGCTGTGACCTTTTTACACGTGTTTTAACAAAGTGGATTACTTAGATTTTTTTTTATATGATGAGCTAAACAAACTCTATTCTGTTAATGGAAAGTAACTAAAATTACAGTAATTAAAATTAGATGAGATACATTTGAGCAGATTGTATTTGTATGACATGATTAGTAAATTAGAAATGAATTTAAAAACGTTTGGAAAATAACAACTAGGAGAAAACAGAGTTATTATTGTTTCTGTGTAATGTTCTCCACAGACAGAATGAAAAACGTCACATCTTTCCGTGTTACTTTATTTACTGGGCTGCGGTACCTACATCTGGACACTAGGTGGCAGTGATCGCAAAGAACCGAAAACAGGAACTGGATTCATGACAAAGACTCAGTGAGGACCGAATCATTCAAATCCGCCTCCAACAGGAACTATGCTGAACTCGGTTCAGGTCAGGTTGTTCTGGAAGATGCTGGGTTTACATTTACCCATTGACCCTCCAGAACCCACAACTCTGTTTAACTCCGAACCGACTGACAGCACCAACAAGGCTCAGCTGTGTTTACCTTAAAGGGCCAGTTCACCCAAACAAACGTTCAATGTGAAGTTAAGCAGTTTCACCTCCAATCAGAGAAAACGACGGGGTCAGTTATCTCATCCGGAGGCCCTGGACTCCTGGATCTTATCGCAGTTACACTTATAAATATGCATTTGTGTTTTGTGCTGGCATGAAATGAATACAACTCTGGTGATGATCGTTGAGACGTTTATCATAACTGACGCAGAATAACGTTTGGACCTGAAAGTGACGTCACCACAGTTTAAGGTGGTTCTGATGGAATTTAGTAGTAATTAAAAGAAGGATTTTTGATTAAATAAATAAACATCCATACATTACCAGTTTTAAGATTTTAACTTTATTTTTTCCAACAGTGAACATATAAAAATAAAATAGAATAATAAAAACACAACATTTTCTGGATTTAAGAAGATAAAAGGTAAGGAGAAATGACAAATTAATACAATTAAAATATATAATTTTGCTTCTTAAGAGTAAACACCTAAACCCCATAAAATAAAACAAGGCATATAAATAATATAAATGTTGTTATCAACAAGTACAAATCAGACCTTGATCAAATATATTATAATAATAAATTGTGGTTTTCACCTTCGTAATATAAAATTAAGAGACACAATTTCAGAATTCATTAATAAGGGAACATAAATACTGGAATCTGTAGCCGACTGACCCACAGCTGTTGTTCCTCTTTTTTTTATTTAATTTTTTAGGCATCAACTTCATAAAAAAATCCTCCTTCATGGATATTTGTACATCTTGTTTTTGACAGATTAGCTTTTCTTGATGAAGTCCTGGTGCACATTATTTGAATTTCTTCCATAAATCAGATTCAGACTCAAACTATTCGTCTTCTTTGCTTCAACGTGTTTCTGCAGAAAAGTTTTTCTCTCTATGGACAGAAGTCTGATGATCCTGAAAATCACCAGATCATCTGCAGACCTGCTTTTTATTGGTAATATGTCCACTTGTGACATCTGCACCATGTGGTTTGGATCCTTTTAGTTGTTCTGTTTGTTATTCTTCAACAGCCTGTAAGGACATTTAGGCACAAGTCGTTTTAACTATTAACTACAGGTCCTTCTCAAAAAATTAGCATATTGTGATAAAGTTCATTATTTTCCATAATGTCATGATGAAAATTTAACATTCATATATTTTAGATTCATTGCACACTAACTGAAATATTTCAGGTCTTTTATTGTCTTAATACGGATGATTTTGGCATACAGCTCATGAAAACCCAAAATTCCTATCTCACAAAATTAGCATATTTCATCCGACCAATAAAAGAAAAGTGTTTTTAATACAAACAACGTCAACCTTCAAATAATCATGTACAGTTATGCACTCAATACTTGGTCGGGAATCCTTTTGCAGAAATGACTGCTTCAATGCGGCGTGGCATGGAGGCAATCAGCCTGTGGCACTGCTGAGGTCTTATGGAGGCCCAGGATGCTTCGATAGCGGCCTTTAGCTCATCCAGAGTGTTGGGTCTTGAGTCTCTCAACGTTCTCTTCACAATATCCCACAGATTCTCTATGGGGTTCAGGTCAGGAGAGTTGGCCGGCCAATTGAGCACAGTGATACCATGGTCAGTAAACCATTTACCAGTGGTTTTGGCACTGTGAGCAGGTGCCAGGTCGTGCTGAAAAATGAAATCTTCATCTCCATAAAGCTTTTCAGCAGATGGAAGCATGAAGTGCTCCAAAATCTCCTGATAGCTAGCTGCATTGACCCTGCCCTTGATAAAACACAGTGGACCAACACCAGCAGCTGACACGGCACCCCAGACCATCACTGACTGTGGGTACTTGACACTGGACTTCTGGCATTTTGGCATTTCCTTCTCCCCAGTCTTCCTCCAGACTCTGGTACCTTGACTTCCGAATGACATGCAGAATTTGCTTTCATCCGAAAAAAGTACTTTGGACCACTGAGCAACAGTCCAGTGCTGCTTCTCCCCAGGTCTGGGGAATGCGGCACCTGTAGACCATTTCCTGCACACGCCTGTGCACGGTGGCTCTGGATGTTTCTACTCCAGACTCAGTCCACTGCTTCCGCAGGTCCCCCAAGGTCTGGAATCGGCCCTTCTCACAAAATTAGCATATCATTAAAAGGGTCTCTAAACGAGCTATGAACCTAATCATCTGAATCAACGAGTTAACTCTAAACACCTGCAAAAGATTCCTGAGGCCTTTAAAACTCCCAGCCTGGTTCATCACTCAAAACCCCAATCATGGGTAAGACTGCCGACCTGACTGCTGTCCAGAAGGCCACTATTGACACCCTCAAGCAAGAGGGTAAGACACAGAAAGACATTTCTGAACGAATAGGCTGTTCCCAGAGTGCTGTATCAAGGCACCTCAGTGGGAAGTCTGTGGGAAGGAAAAAGTGTGGCAGAAAACGCTGCACAACGAGAAGAGGTGACCGGACCCTGAGGAAGATTGTGGAGAAGGGCCGATTCCAGACCTTGGGGGACCTGCGGAAGCAGTGGACTGAGTCTGGAGTAGAAACATCCAGAGCCACCGTGCACAGGCGTGTGCAGGAAATGGGCTACAGGTGCTGCATTCCCAAGGTCAAGCCACTTTTGAACCAGAAACAGCGGCAGAAGCACCTGACCTGGGCTACAGAGAAGCAGCACTGGACTGTTGCTCAGTGGTCCAAAGTACTTTTTTCGGATGAAAGCAAATTCTGCATGTCATTCGGAAATCAATGTGCCAGAGTCTGGAGGAAGACTGGGGAGAAGGAAATGCCAAAATGCCAGAAGTCCAGTGTCAAGTACCCACAGTCAGTGATGGTCTGGGGTGCCGTGTCAGCTGCTGGTGTTGATCCACTGTGTTTTATCAAGGGCAGGGTCAATGCAGCTAGCTATCAGGAGATTTTGGAGCACTTCATGCTTCCATCTGCTGAAAAGCTTTATGGAGATGAAGATTTCATTTTTCAGCACGACCTGGCACCTGCTCACAGTGCCAAAACCACTGGTAAATGGTTTACTGACCATGGTATCACTGTGCTCAATTGGCCTGCCAACTCTCCTGACCTGAACCCCATAGAGAATCTGTGGGATATTGTGAAGAGAACGTTGAGAGACTCAAGACCCAACACTCTGGATGAGCTAAAGGCCGCTATCGAAGCATCCTGGGCCTCCATAAGACCTCAGCAGTGCCACAGGCTGATTGCCTCCATGCCACGCCGCATTGAAGCAGTCATTTCTGCTAAAGGATTCCCGACCAAGTATTGAGTGCATAACTGTACATGATTATTTGAAGGTTGATGTTTTTTGTATTAAAAACACTTTTTTTTTATTGGTCGGATGAAATATGCTAATTTTGTGAGATAGGAATTTTGGGTTTTCATGAGCTGTATGCCAAAATCATCCGTATTAAGACAATAAAGGACCTGAAATATTTCAGTTAGTGTGCAATGAATCTAAAATATATGAATGTTAAATTTTCATCATGACATTATGGAAAATAATGAACTTTATCACAATATGCTAATTTTTTGAGAAGGACCTGTATTTTGTATTTTTTCTGCATGAAAGCTGCAGCAGTCTGAGCGCATCTTATTTCCTGTGCCTGCTCTTCAGCTTTAGGAGAATACATCCTACTTCCGCACATGTGACGAACAAGATAAGAGGCTTCTTGCTGCCACACAGTGAGCTGAGGGATGTGAAGAGGTGGCCTGAGGCTGAAGGAGGAAACAGTTTAAAGCAGCTTTGAAGCGATGCTTTCAGGTGATGTGGTGAGGATGAGTCATGCCAGACAAACTGCAGGAAACTCCATCGTTTAGGAGTTAATTATACAGCACGGATTGTTCTGAGTGGTTTTCATAATGCAGTACAAACATAACTATTCTAGTGAGCTTAACAACTTAAATGTTGCCTAACCTTTATGCAAAGAATGTAGGACTTTAAAGGGGAAAGCTTCATTAAATTACATTTCTTTATTTTTGTACTGATGCTGCAGGAAAATATAAACTTGTAAACAGAATATTGAAATATTCTTTACCCTTTTTTTAACAAAGTTTATAATTCTTTGAGATCCTGGAAAAACCTTCAGGAATTGTGAATCAGGGGGAATCTCGCCACAGTTTGGTGAATTTATGGGAAAGACCAATACTGCAGGACAAAACTGATTTCTCTTGTCCTGCAGTATTTTTCTAATTCCATGTATCTCTTTCCCAACAGAATATTTTCATGTTGTATCGCATTATTTGCAAAAAAAAAAAAAAGACTCTGAGACTCATTTGACCTCAGATTATTTGAATTCCTTCCTTTCTTTTCCTTCCACTTGTTGTTAATTAAGAAGTCCTTCAGGAGGTTCCAAGAGTCTTTACAGAGAATCTGGGGTTCTTGACGGGCTTTCAGCTTTTCCAAGAGGTTTTCAGGCTTGAGGCCATTAAGAGCAATAATAACAGCAGAACCAGAATCTAATTCCAGGGAGGAATATTATTTTAAAACCTGAAACAAATTAATCCTTCAGATAAACAAGGGGAACTTTGAAGAAGTGAACATTAATTATCCCCATTAAAAACCATCTGTGTTGTTTAGATTTATGAGTCACTTTGAACACAAAGTTGCCAGAATCTCATGAGGATTACAGAAAGCTGCTGTACTTATAGAAGTTTGTTGCAGAGCTCAAGACATGTATGTCTCCTGTTTTTCTATCAAAAACCTCCAATAATTCATCTTTAAGTAAACCTCCATTTATGTAAACAAAAATGTTTACCCCCCTTTCAGATCATCAAAGAAATCTTAATATAAAAAAATACAAAAAGCAGTTTTAAATATGATTTCATTAACCTCTTAAGCGCTAGGCCACGCCCCTTTTTGACGGTCTATAAAACTAGATAAAATTATCACCAATTTTATTTCTCAAATACATTGCAAGAGGAGGCTTTAATCTTCACAAAACATTTCCCCAAATGAGTTTTGCACAAATACCTTTTAGTTTTACAGTAACTTAAACACAAGTGATGACATTTTAAAGTCCCTCAGACATTGTTGGCTCTGTAAACAAAACGATACAAAAAGCACCTTTCTCTTTGCAGCACCCCCACATGTCTCATATCATAACAAACTAGAGACACTCACCTTTCCAACAAGGCATAACATGTCTTTCTAACATCTTCTCTGGTGATGTATTTTGTTTGCACATTACAGTCTACTGGTTGCTGTCCGCCAGCTGCTAGCTTGCGCGCTACGCCAGCTATGTTTGCAACTGTACATTTTGATGATACAGGGTAAAGGTCATAAGCAAAGGCTATGTCATATGCAGAAGGACTCCTACAATGGAAATCAGCACTTTCATTTGACCACATTCCCTTTTATTTCCTTTTTATGAGATGAAAAACACATTTGGGAAAGTTTTGGCACCCTTTACCTTACTGCCATTTCCGCCTGGCACATTGCCCTCCTTGAACCGCCACCTTAACGTGGTGGAGGGGTTTGAGTGCTCAAATGATCCTAGAGGCTATGTTATCTGGGGCCTAAATGCCCCTAGTAGGGTCTCCCATGGCAAACAGACTCTAGGTGATGGGTCAGACAAAGAGTGGTTCAAGAATCTCTCATGAAGAACAAAATATCGAGGCACGTGACGTCGCCCGGTACGGCGGAGCCAGGGTCCCTCCCTGGAGCCAGGCCTGGGGTCGGGACTCGTCCGTGAGCGCCTGGTGGCTGGGTTGCTCCTCGCGGGACCCGGCTGGGCCAAGCCCGAACGAGAGACGCGAGGCCATCCCCCAGTGGGCCCACCACCTGCAGGGGGAACCGTGAGGGACCGGTGCAAAGAGGATTGGGTGGCGGACGAAGGTGGAGACCTCAGCGGCCCGATCCCCGGATGCTTAGGCTGGCTCTAGGGACGTGGAATGTCACCTCGCTGGGGGGCAAGGAGCCTGAGCTTGTGCGGGAGGTCGAGAAATATTGACTAGAAATAGTCGGGCTCGCCTCCACGCACAGCGTGGGCTCTGGAACCCATCTCCTTGAGAGGGGTTATACTCTCTTCTACTCTGGAGTGGCCCACGGGGAGAGGCGGCGGGCTGGTGTGGGTTTGCTTGTTGCCCCCCAGCTCAGCCGTCTCATGTTGGGGTTTACCCCAGTGGATGAGAGGGTCGTATCCCTACGCCTTCGGGTTGGGGAGAGGTCTCTGACTATCATTTCAGCCTACGGGCCGAGTGGTAGTGCAGAGTACCCGGCCTTCTTGGCGTCCCTGTCGGGGGTGCTGGATAGTGCCCCTCCCGGGGACTCCATTATTCTGCTGGGAGACTTCAACGTCCACGTGGGGAACGACATTGACACCTGGAGAGGCGTGATCGGGAGGAATGGCCTCCCCGATCTGAATCCGACTGGTGTTTTGTTATTGGACTTTTGTGCTAGTCACAGATTGTCCATAATGAACACCATGTTCAAACATAAGAGTGTCCATCAGTGCACTTGGCACCAGGACACCCTAGGCAGGAGGTTGATGATCGACTTTGTTGTCGTATCATCAGACCTTCGGCCGCATGTTTTGGACACTCGGGTGAAGAGAGGGGCTGAGCTGTCCACTGATCATCACCTGGTGGTGAGTTGGATCCGCTGGAGGAGGAGAAAGCCGGACAGACTTGGCAGGCCCAAGCGCATAGTGAGGGTCTGCTGGGAACGCCTGGCGGAGCCCTCAGCCAGGGATGTATTCAACTCCCACCTCCGGGAGACCTTCGACCAGATCCCGGGGGATGTTGGAGAAATAGAGTCCGAGTGGACCATGTTCTCCGCATCTATTGTCGATGTTGCTGCCCGTAGCTGTGGCCCTAAGGTCTGCGGTGCCTGTCGCGGCGGCAATCCCTGATGGTGGACACCGGCACTAAGGGATGCTGTCAAGCTGAAGAAGGAGTCCTATCGGCTGTGGTTGGCTTGTGGGTCTCCTGAGGCGGCTGACGGGTACCGTGAGGCCAAGCGTGCTGCGGCCCGGGCTGTGGCAGAGGCAAAAATTCGGGCCTGGGAGGAGTTTGGTGAGGCCATGGAGAAGGACTACCGGTTGGCCTCGAAGCGATTCTGGCAAACCGTCCGGCGCCTCAGGAGGGGGAAGCAGTGCTTCGCCAACACTGTTTATAGTGGGGGCGGGAGACTGCTGACCTCGACTGAGGACATTATCGGGCGGTGGAAGGATACAAGCGGCTGAAATGAGCTTCCTCCGTAGGGTGGCCGGGCACTCCCTTAGAGATAGGGTGAGGAGCTCGGCCATCTGGGAGGGGCTCGGAGTAGAGCCGCTGCTCCTCCACATCGAGAGAAGCCAGTTGAGGTGGCTCGGGCATCTATACCGGATGCCTCCTGGATGCCTTCCTCGGGAGGTGTTCCAGGCACGTCCCACCGGGAGGAGGCCCAGGACACGCTGGAGGGACTATGTCTCTCGGCTGGCCTGGGAACGCCTTGGGCTCCCCCTGGAGGAGCTGGAGGAGGTGTCTGGAGAGAGGGACGTCTGGGCGTCTCTGCTGAGTCTGCTGCCCCCGCGACCCGGTCCCGGATAAGTGGAAGACGACGAGTACGAGTACGAGTACGAGTACATTGCCCTCAAAAACCTTTGTGGAACATATTTGCTTCAACTTATTCAGTCCAAATTTGATGCAGTAATAGTCATGATGTGGATGAATGCACCCTGTGGGTTCTCCTAGGAATTCCAAAGGATTTCCATAATGTTTTGCTACGTTCAGTTAGAAAAAAACTTTTGGTGAGGCTCAAAAATTTTTATTTTTTATTCGTTTAATCACAAATAAATCAGACATAGTAACAGTTACAGTAATGGTTCCACTGGGAAAATATTATTTTATGTCTTACCTTTACACAGGTACCAAACGTTTGCTCTAGGCCTTTTAACTGTGGAGCTATACTTGATTTATTTAAGGTATGTAATTTCAGGTGGAAATTGCTCTAAAACCACTTGGGGTTAAGACCCTATGTGAAAAGTAATTACCCTGTAAAATTAATAACTGGTTCTTCCACCTTTGGCAACATGTATCACAATTTCAATCACTGTGGAATAATTTTGACCCACTCCTCTTTGCAAAACTGATTTAATTCAGACACACTCGTCGATTTTCACACAGGAACAGCCTGTCTCGGTTCATGCCACAGCATCCCAATTGAAGTCCAGACTTTGACTAATCCGTCCACTGCCCTAATTTTTTGGTTTGTTTCTGAGCCATTGAGAGGTGGACCTGCTGGTGTGTATTGGATCACTGTCTTGCTGCATACTCCAAGCATAGGGTCAGAAACCTATGGGTAGACATTCCCCTTCATGATTTTCTGACACAGAGCAGAATTCCCAGGTCTCTGATTTACCATACCTTTATTATTTCGGCAAGGTCCAAGTCCAAAAGAGAGGAAAGCCTCCCCAAACCATCACACTACCACCACCATATCTGATTGATGGCTTCATGTTAATTTTCTCAAGTGATGGTTAGATTAACAGCAGATGTATCAGGACACGCATTTTTGTAAAAGTTTAGTTTTTTCCTCACCATTCCTCATAATATTTTCCCAAAAGTATTGGAGATCATCAAGATGGTTTTTAGCAAGTATGAGACGGGTCTTTGTGTTTATGTTCTCCATAATGGCTCTCACTGTAATCTGAAGTTACATTTTCATGTTGTAATCCCTCTAGTCCAGGTCTGGTAGTTCTGGGTGAGGCTAACAAATCTAAACCGAAAAATGTGATTAATCACGTTTACTTTTATGATTTAACAAGGTTCAGGTTCAGGTTTCTTTAATGGCACCTGTGGGTAAATTGATGCTGCAGTACTACAGAATAGGCATCCATAAAAAACAAAGACATACAAACCAAGCCTAAGTTAAAAATAACGCACCAACGGCTACAAAGTAAAACACTGAATTAACAAGAGGGCATTTTAACAAGGGGGGAAATAATACTTTAATACTGGATAGTATTTATTAAATGAAACCATCATTTGAAAAGTGATTTTTGCACAAAAAGTAAAACTGAAGAAATTTATAAATGAACAAATACTTTTTAGCAGCAATGTTAAAAATTGTATTCATCCTGCAGCAGCTTTTAATAATTTCATGTTTGGGGAATAATGGTTGACAAAATATATGACAAATTTTTTTTATCCATAAAATAAGACAAAGTTCAGATAAGGGCCAGGCTAAAACAATCCGCTGTAGACCATGAAGACATGTGATAAAACTTCAGGTCTCTCAGTCATCCTCAGGTCTACAGGAAGGCTGTTCAACAGGTGAAAGCCACCACAGAGAGAATGATGCTCCACCCTGAGTTTTAGTTACTTTAGATTCTAACAGGAGACCTTTCTCTGAAGACCCAAGGGCATAAAAGCCTCTAAGAGGATCAGCAGTTTTAAAAACCAACAATAAAAGCTTGCAATTGCCACCACTTATATGTCTGTAGGGTAGGCTAGAGATAATTGTCCTGTTTGTATGTTTACATGTTTTTTACCCCTTACTTCTCAACCACCTTTAAATGCTGTTTGGACAGAAGACCAAAAATGTTTTCTTTGTCATTTTGATGAAATGTACTTCAGTGTTAGAACCTGTTATTGGCCACTGAGCAGAGCTGAAACTGAAACTTTTTCAGATTCTGTTAATATGCAGCATTAACAGAATCATAACACAGTGCCATTGTTTGTATTGTACCGTTTTTCCTCTTGGTGTGAAATTTAAATCTTTAATGTCTTATTTTCTGTATGATGTATAGATATCTATTTTCCTTTACTTGGTAAATCATCAACTGATATCCCTGAGCTTTCAATGTTTACATCTTTCTGGTCTTAAAAAGCTAATTTTCTCCACATTTGTTGACCATATATTATTCTACACTTGTGTATTTTTATGTTTACATTTTCCGTTCTCGCACTAATGCACAGTTACTCTTATTTTCTAATTCGGTATTCCTGTTTAATGTGGTATTTAGTTCTTATGGTCTTTTTGCATGAATATGAAATATATTGCATTTTAGTCCACATTCATAATTTTCAGTGGAAACTAGATTTTTACTCATCAAACTTCAAACGTAACCTGTGCGTAACAATGTTGCAGCCTAATGACATAAGTATGCAACACATGGGCCTAAACTGTGATTCCAGACCAAAACAAGTCATTCGTTTGAAGCAGTGCAGGCTGAAACACGCAGCAGCTAAGTGGCGGATCATCACTCAAGAGAGGGATCAGTCTTTCACTCTAAATCACCACCTACACGTCAAAGCCCCAAAAGTCCTTGACACAAAGGGTTGAGACGGGAGGCGGAGCTGCAGTCAGTCTAATGAGGATCTGACAGAAGGTGGCTGGAGCTCCCTGCTGCATCAGCCTGACCCTGCATCCTCAGAGGCTATCACTATGAGGATTGACTGCTTTCTAACCTCTGTCAACGGCTGCAAATTATAGGTCAGGTGTTACTATGGTGACAGTGTCCTGACAGGTGACCCGTGCAGAGCCGCTACATTTGGAAAACATCCCTGAGACAAATAGGAGGGAGGAGTTCACAGATAACTGGAGACACATTAACAAGGAAACAAAATGCCTCATAAAACATGTCAGCTCTGCTCTATAATAACCAGGTGTCCACTGGCATTCTGACAAACTGAAGCTGGAAACAGTAATTTACTGCAGATAATAGATTTGTCTCAGCTCTTCCTGTTGTCTGTACACTGTTTGCATCTTTGTAAAGCCGTGGCTAAAGATGAACGTCATGTTCATGGCACTTTTGGTAGCATTGTTGCCTTGCAGCAAGAAGATCCTGGGTTCGACTCCCGGCCGGGGGTCTTTCTGCATGGAGTTTGCATGTGCTCCCCATGCATGCGTGGGTTCTCTCTGGGTACTCCAGCTTCCTCCCACAGTCCAAAATGTAATTGGTCTCTCTAAATTGCCCTTAGGCGTGAATGAGTGTGTGTGTGGTTGTTTGTTCTGTTTGTGTCTGTGTTACCCTTCAATGGACTGGCGACCTGTCCAGGGTGTACCCCGCCTCCCGCCTATAGACTGCTGGAGATAGGCACCAGCTTCCCTGCGACCCATTATAGAATAAGCGGTAGAAAATGACTGATGACTGACAGTAAAAAGGTTCAAATCCCTAACCCATATCATACAGCCACATCTGGTCCTGTGGGCTGATAAAACTACTGCCAAGTCCACACGGAGCAGAAGACACAGGTACCCACTCAGAAAAGCTTCACTGTAAAGATTAAATCACCCAAGTCCAGAAGAGCTGCAATAGGTGGTGTAATATTTATGCCAGTGAGTGCTGCCACGGAATTTTACATTGCGGATGTGCATCAAAATGTAGGAGGAAGAAGAGCAGTACGTGCAGTTCATGCTCACAGTCGTCATAAGACACAATAAAACTGAATAACTTCTGAAACACTCCAGCTCTAAAGACATTTATGGGAGAGGCGAAGCAAACATGCCAATTGGTAGCCGGTTAAGCAGATACAGCTGTCCACAGGGAGCCACCACGGGGGTGGCTTTAAAACTGTCCCACTCTGGCAGCAGGTTGCAAATATGTCTTCGTGTGGACAGGGCCTGAATTGAAGCGTTTGACCATGGTTACATTTTTAGGAAAATGGACAAAGCTTCCAAGACTGAGGACACAAACCCCAACTTTGATGTACGGGGGAGGCACCATCATGTTCTGTGGGTAATTTACTCCTGAAGGGACTTGTGCACTTTATAAAACAGATGGCATCACGAGGAAAGAACATTATGTGAAAAATATTGAAGTAACATTTTAAAATAACAACTAGAAAGTTAAAGCTTGTACTGAAATGGGTTGTTGAATCGGCTCAATTCAGCCCTGACCTCAGAACCCAAGGTATGCAGTTTAAAGGCAATTCTGTCAAATAAGGAAACATAGAAACTTCTGAATTAAGTAAAAAAAAAAAAAATACTCTCCTTCATAATTTCTGACAATTTGCAAATAGAACAGTGACTTAGCTTAAACAGGAAACATTTAGTCTGTTTTAATGTCAGACAGTTAGAAAGAAAGAGTTTAAGACTTTTTTTTGGTCTATGTGAATATCTGGTCGGCCGGCCCTGATTAAATGACAAAATGACTTGCCATGGCTCATAAGCCATTCTGTATGCTGCATGTTTAAAGTCTTTTCGCTCCGGGTCCACATGTTGACAGCAGGAGGAGTCAGTGAGACAGAAGGAGCAGGAGGAGGAGGAGGAAGAGGAGGAGGAGGAGCAGGAGGAGGAGGAGGAGGAGGAAGAGGAGGAGGAGGAGGCTAGCTGGGAAGGCGGAGCTTTTCCATTATTGTACGGCGGGTCCTGGTGAGTCCCCGAGTGAAGCGTCTCCAAAGTTTCACCGGCGTGCGGTTCTTCATATCTCCTGCACCAGCTGTGGTACCAAACAAACGGACCACAGATGCGAAGCCGCAGCGCGTCGTGAGCAAGACGCAGTTTGTTTAGAAGGACTTTAATTGTTCTTTCCGGATGAATAACTCATGAAACAGAGTAAATGTGCTCCTGTAGCTCCTCACAGACGGACTGAGGGACCATCCTGCAGGAATGAGGAGGATGCGCTGAAACTCTCCAATCTGAAAACATTCGGGTTGTTTTAACTTGGAATGAGTTGGATCCGCTGGACGCGCCGTTTCCATACAGTAAATCCTCTGGGATTAAAATAAAGAGGGGCAATGGATAACTTCTTCACGGAGGTAAGAAACGTCTTCTCTTATGCAGCAATCTCTTTCCTTTAAAGCAGCTTGGATCACTCCTGCAGCAGCTTTGTTTCTCTAACATATTTGCGCGTCGTTTCTTTGGCACTACGCCATGCAAATGTGATGTGATTGAGCTGCATGAGGATCCCTCCAGTTCCTGCTGATGGTAAAAAGGGCCATAAACTTTATATTTGCAAAACCAATGACACATAGTCCCAGTGAGGCTCAGTGGGATTGCTGTAGGTGTTTTACTGAAACATGAAACATCTCAGGAACCTCAGAGGGAGGGTTGGACCGCTCCCGGTGGATCTTTGGTATTTCCACACCTCTTTTTCAGGCTTCCTCCAATAAAGAAAGAAAAGTGGGTCCCATAGAGCTAATAATAGAACTCTGAAGCCTTGCCTCAAGGAGCGTTTCTGGGTCCACTTGTTGAATGAGTGTGCGGTGTTTCTGGTATGCTCTCTTTATCTGGATGCTTCAAGGTTCAGCTGAGGATTTGTCTCAGTTCTGCAGGTTCTGCACCAATGGCACTGGGGCACTTGGTTGTTATCAGAAGTTTAAGGTCCATCATTCCAAAGAGATTTGTAATGTAATAAGTTCTATATCTAAGCTTTCTTCATATGGTTTGTTCACCTTGAATCCAAAGAATGTGTAACCCCTTAATCTCATCATGCCACTAAATAACTTTTCCTTTTTTAATAGGTTTCATTATCTGCCTGGTGGCAATGCTTTTCTTCAAACAGGGCAATAGTGGGTGGGACATTTGTACCATGGGGGGTTTTCCGTCAAAGTGTGTCAGGCTGTTTGATAGTTTGATCCAAGGTGGCCATGATTCATCTGGTTTTACAACAGCAGTAAACCACACCTTGAAGTGATGATGTCAGCCAGGTACAACACATGAATCATTCCTGAACATAATTACTGAGTTCACCAACAGGTGGCAGGGAAAGGGATTTTAAAACCTGCTTTCCCTCACATAGATCTGTAACGGTTAGACTGAACAGTTATAAAAAACCTCCCTGCCTTCCTGGTTGAAAACCCTTCCCATGTTCTCATTGGTTCTGAGGTGGTTTTGAAATCCAGAAGGGGTTTTCAGTGGAATGAAGGGGCAAAGGTCATGAGACTGACTGAGAACTTATAGGTAAAACAAACACTCTGCAGTATCAGACTATTTCCCCTTGCATGATGAGCGTACGGTACATCTGGTGGTTCGGCTCGGTCCCTGGGAGCTCTGGAGAGCGAGAGTGAATTTTTGTTTTCAGCCCGAAGCAGGCAGACGTGCACAATAGTTTCAAATGTCGTGCGCCTGCCTTTATGTCTGCCAGCTAATTGCAGCTGAAACAAAGAGCCCACTCTTTAAGGAAAAGGCCATTTGATGAGGAAGTAAAGAAGAATCAATGACCAGTTTGAGCTGAGAGGAATGCAAACTGGGAAGGAAGCTGATGAAAAAACGTCTTATCCTCAGTGGTCTTGTTGTAACAAACTTCATTATGAGGTCTGCTTTACTGCTTAAATTCAGTTTGGGGAAGAAACTTCTTCCTGCTCCTCCTGAACTGTAAAATCACACAGTGACACGAACTGTTTCCAAAATATTTTTTCACACAATACATTTTTACCAATGATTGTCTAGAAATGTATTTAATCTTAAATTATGAGGATATCTAGTTGTTTATGAACCAGAAAAAAACTAAACATGTTAAATCGATTTTAAAACACAGAAGTTGACTCCATAATCCGTAAGTTTTGGTTTCTACACTGTTTATTTTGTTCGTAGGGGTTTATGGACCATTATATTAGAACATACCATCATGTTTCGGGTGCGCGTGGACACAGTTGGACATGTTTCAAGTGCGCGTGGACACAGTTGGACATGTTTCAAGTGAGCGTGGACACAGTTGGACATGTTTCAAGTGCGCGTGGACACAGTTGGACATGTTTCAAGTGCGCGTGGACACAGTTGGACATGTTTCGGGTGCGCCTGGACACAGCAGAACATGTTTCAAGTGCGCGTGGACACAGTTGGACATGTTTCAAGTGCGCGTGGACACAGTTGGACATGTTTCATGTGCGCGTGGACACAGCAGAACATGTTCTGGGTGCGTGTGGACACAGCAGAACATGTTCTGGTTGCGTGTGGACACAGCAGAACATGTTCTGGTTGCGTGTGGACACAGCAGAACATGTTTCGGGTGCGCGTGGACACAGTTGGACATGTTTCAAGTGCGCGTGGACACAGCAGAACATGTTCTGGGTGCGTGTGGACACAGCAGAACATGTTCTGGGTGCATGTGGACACAGCTGAACATGTTCTGGTTGCGTGTGGACACAGCAGAACATGTTTCGGGTGCGCGTGGACACAGTTGGACATGTTTCAAGTGCGCGTGGACACAGCAGAACATGTTCTGGGTGCGTGTGGACACAGCAGAACATGTTCTGGTTGCGTGTGGACACAGCAGAACATGTTCTGGGTGCGTGTGGACACAGCTGGACAGGTTCCGGGTGCGCGGGGACACAGCTGGAGTCCTCCAAGGTTATATACCGGCTGGGTTGTGGTGGTCCTTAGCAGAGCTTATTCTTCACGATTATCTGATCCAACCTACCTAGCTTTTCCAGGGACATTAGTATTAGGTAGAAGTATTACAACTTGGTGTTGCATTAAATGTGGCGATATTTAAAAATCTAACTATTTTTTGCTTTATTTGTCTAAACTGTTATTATGAGGTGTGGCTATTAAGCTGAGTGCTTTATGGTAAACACCACATATCCAACATTGAGATACATATTTTTAAGTGAGACAAGAAGGTCCCACTTTCTACCGAAGGTCTCAGTCCAGGATTCAGTGAGAAACTGGCTCCCTGATAGGAGCAGAGATCTTTACCATACTTAGTATAAATATGTAAACTGCAGCTTAGGGCTAAATTAGGATTGCTTCTTCTTCTTTTGCTCCGAGTCAAGAAAATAGGTAACAAAATATGTTCTGTATTGACCTAACTCGGTACGCCTCTTTTAACTTAGAAGAATGGGAAGATTTCATGTTTTAAGGGATGGTTGGTAACTTTGGGCTAAATTATAAAAGCAAAAGAGGGAAACTGATTAACCTGAGTAGAGCTGAGATTGTTGTTATGTAGGGCTGAAAATCTCTTTAAACAGATGTTCATTAGACTTTCTTTCATTATCTCCCATTTGGCTTCTGTATTAAAATAACAGAACAACAACATATAAAGTCCTCCCTTGTGTAGTTGGTGTGAAATATCTCAGTTAGAGGGTGCATGATGTTCCGAGAGGTTTTCTGACTCTGTACACCAGAAAACCAGGTTGTTTAAATGCTCCTGGTGCTAAATGCAGCAGGTTTAAAGAATGTGCTATTTTCTTCACTCAACCTTTATATCTCTGAATAGATGTTGGTTCAAAGGGTTTGAGGAGGAGCAGAAACAACACAAACCTCGACCACATTTTTCTGTCTGATTTTTCCCTCAAGCTGTTTCACAAGACCAAAATCATAGCTTTGGTTTTTAAATTCAATGTTGTGCTGCAGAGATGCACCGGAGTTCACCGTCCCAAACTGTAGGGACACATCAGTGTCGGCAATGACACGTCCTTCAGCAGGAGGTTCCTTGACTCTAATTACAGAACTGCAGCCAAAACCGTCTGGACCAGAGTCAGCACAGCCTCTATAAATGGTCTGTCTGCAAGTCCGGAGCAGTTTTTCATCACCTTGGCATTTATCTTGTTACATAAAGCAGTTTTCCTGTACAGTGACAATCAGAGTCATGTTATCCCCAGTGGAGTTTTACAGTAAAGTTGCTGGAATCAGGGGCTGGTCCTTGTGAAACTGTTAAATGAGTGTAGATTTCAGCTCTATGACAGAAAAAGGCGATGTTTTAGGAAGAGATGGATATGTTGATGGATAATAACGGTTTTTAGCTTTTACAAGTTTGTGTCTCTGTTTCAACACACCTGAATCAAATAAGGAAATGATTAGCAGGACTCTGGAGAACTTGACTGCATGCTGAGGAGGTAAATCAGCCATTTGAATCAGGGGTGTTGGACCAAGGACACGTCTAAATGTTGCAGGACACCCCTGGTTTTAAATCAATCAAAGACACTCAAAGAAATAAGGACATTTAGCAAGAAATGATTCTGAAAACTCTCTTGCATTGATTAAAGTTTCACCAACTGATACCTTTAAGGCTGCACAGCAACATATTGTTGCTGGGTGGGTGATGGTGATTGGCTGGTTCTAGTTTGATTATAAAGAGTCAGCAGCGGGTCATTTGGCTCCGTCATCTGGAGCCTGCAGTGTGTTTAATGTGAAGGGTGTGTGTTGACATGGCGGAGTCACTCAGTTTGTTTTTATTTGATCTGAAGGGTGTGGAGCCAGGTAGGCTCCAGCTGTCAGCCAATCAGACAGCAGCTCTGCCTCAGATGTGTGTCTGTTTGATCACAGTATTAGTGACAGTAAAGTCATTCGGAAATGTTGAAAAGAACCGAGTCAAAGAGGAGTCAAAGGAAGGTGTTCTGTTTAACACTTCAACTGAATGTTTTCCTTTCTTCTTGTATGAAAAGCTCTTATCATGGTGTGTTACCATTTGCTAATGGTGAGCTTGAGTATTGGGCGTGCTCCTTTAAACCAGACTGGGGGGATTCTGGGGATTGGGTGCTGAGGCAGGACCAACTACTTGATTTTCTTCTTTAAGCTTGGCTAGAAACATGGACTACTGGACTTTAGAAATAAGCATTTCTGACTAAAACACAGTAATATATGTATCTGTAATTAATATGTTAAAAAATAAATAAATAAATAAACCAAAAAACTAGTTTGTCTCACTTATTCTCTTTCCAGATCTCAAAGTCCACATTTTCCACCATTGAGCTTTAAACAGGGTTTCTATAGAGTCTTAAAATTTAAAATGTGACAAGCTTAGATCAGAACAAGTAGATTGCATTTGTGAAACAATGGAAAATGTCAACATAACGACATCCTATATCTTTATTTCACTGCATTAACTGCCTGAGATTACCAATTTTGCTTTCATTATTATTTTGACTAAGGATCTACAGCTCCATGCATCCTCAATCATAGTTAATAAATGGCATATTCACTTTTTTTGGTTTATGAAATAATTTTCATTTGGATTTTAAAATCTTCATTTAAATGTGAGTTGATCTAATGTGGTTTAGATTCAACTAAAACATTAATATCAGGATTTTATTCTGGCTAATCTGCCTTTTATGGAATTTTATGTGGAGCTGATTTTGGTCAGTTAAGATGACAAAAATTGGAATTCTTACTTTAGCATACTACTGAATTGAAATAAATGTCAGGTAATGTGAAACATAAACATCATTGTGTGCAATTGCTGTACAGGCTGTTGCATGGTTTTTGCTCAGGTGTCAAAATTGACCTAAATTTGATGCACAAATCTGTTAGTTTGAGTATAGAAAGATCTGGAATTTTGAAAAGGAAAGGTTCTCTGATCACTATTCATTTTACCGAAATGCATTATGGGTTTTATCATTTTAGCTCAAAGTGAGTCAGAGGTTTGTGTGTTCACGTTTGTTGGAATATCCAGGTTTAAAGCCCAAGCTGGCACAGCTGTGTTGCACTTATGTTGTCAAAAAATAAACCCTGTTGAAGACAAATGATAAGCAAACATGAACCGTTATGGCAGCTGCAGCTTTGGCAGTCCAAGCTTAGTTTTGGAGACGATATTTGAACACTTCATGATTCCAAGATCACACAAACAGTTGCTTAACCCAGACAAGCCCAAAGAATCTGACTTCTGTTCTCGATACTCTAATTTTCGGCTTTGAAGCAGTCAGTTTTATTTCTCTGCTGCCACTCCTGCTTCTCCTCCTAAAAGCCTCAGCTGCATTTCTCATTAAAAC
The DNA here is from genome assembly GCF_021462225.1 of Girardinichthys multiradiatus. NCBI lineage: Eukaryota > Metazoa > Chordata > Actinopteri > Cyprinodontiformes > Goodeidae > Girardinichthys > Girardinichthys multiradiatus. Next base: position 43,885,837 of record NC_061799.1, read on the forward strand.
CATAAAAAGGAACAGCCCAATCATCGATGTTAATCGGCCCACCGCAACAAAGGCCAGACCTGCCCATTTTCTGCAGCAACATTTTAATGATGGAGCCACAACGCTTCTCTTCCCTCCTGCTTTTTCTTCATGGCCTGTTTTAATTTTGAAACACGACACCTGTGGAGCAGCCAACGAGAGCTGAAAGGAATTCAGACGGCTTGCAGATTTATCGTTTTGTGAGCTGCGAATGGCCTCTGATCCTTCTTGTTCTTGTAGTACCACCGTGGAACACGCACAGCTGAATTCTTGCAAGTTTTTGTCTTCAGAAGTTTTTTTAGTTAACCTTGATAAGTAATTACTGGGAGTCTGAGATATTTTAAGACACAACTGGCTGACATACCTCCTGTTTGTGAACGTTTATGTCATGCATGTGCATGCAATGGATGACTTGGTCTGAACCATGCAGCATTACCTTGCTTTTCTTGCTGGAAAACCTTTTAGCACAGTTTAATGACTGCATGAGTGGCAATGAGAAAATATTTAAGGTAACAGAAGCAACAGCTCATTTTATGCTAGAATCCATTGTGTGGTTTTATTTGATGTCAGCAAATGTTTTGAAGGAAGCAAAATAAACCAAGTACCAGACATTGACTATTGTTCATTATATACCCGTCCGTCTGTCCATCCATGGGTCCAGGAGTAAAATCCAGAAACCCCTTTACAAGCAATGTCTCTACCTCATTTGGGGAAATTCCAAGGCATTCCCAGGTGAGAAAGGATACACAGGTATAGGGCTGAAACGATTCGTGGAATGATTCAGGTAAGATCATTTCTGCATCCAAGCTCCCTGTTACACACCATCACATCAGCTGCTTGACGTCCTGCTGAGGCTCAACTTCAGATCCTACAATTAGTTGAGAATGTAAGGATTTCTAGTAATTCAAATAAGCGGGCATACAATTCCAAATGTCGGAACCAGTGGTCGACTGGACCTGATGGAAAGCTTTCCACCAATTCATTGTTAGGTAATGTAATCTGACCCATCATTAAGATTTCTATTTGGAGCTGTTTTCCTAACAGCAGTTCTGTTATAAATGTCATGTCTGCAAACGTTCTGCTATGTTTTGAACAAACATATTCCTGTCCTCGGTCTTAAACACACTATGAAGTGTTAGGATCTTATTTCCTACATCATTTTTATTTCTGCCGGTCGGAGAAAAAGAGGCAGCTGAGCTTAGCTGCTGGCTTTAGATGTCGCTGTTAAAATAACACGTACTTAAAGAGGCACACACTCCAAATGTGAGCCAAGGCTGCCTGCACTTTATCTGAAACCGGCTTCACTGGTCAACCAGTAAATGGGACAGGAAGGCAACTGGGACTGTGGGAAATCAAACAAAGTGTCAAGGCTGCAAGTCCAGAACGAAGTCCAGACAGGAAGCCTGTTTGGTTCCCTCTTCTGGGTGTGACACTGAGCGCAGTCTGAAATTCTCATTTACTCTCACTGTTCCTGATTTAGTCTTGTGAAACATTAATTATCGATTATGCAAAGGTTTCCCTGAACAGCTCATGAACTGAAGACCCCGTCGCCGACAGAGGGGTGAAGCTGAAGCAGTTTTCTTCAGATAAGTCTTATGAACAATTACACCGTTTCAGTATTTAAAACAAAAATCAATTGCATGATCCAGCCGCTCTTATTTAAAACAGGAAAACAAGAAATACTCCCACCACTGCTAAAATAATACAACATATAATGATGGTATCTTTAACACTTATTGTTATTTAAATACATGGAGCTCAGGAAAGATAGAATAAACAGCCACTAAATTTACATTTTGGCTAATCTTCTCTTCACAGAGTAACATGAGCTGATATTGACTGGTTAATGAGTGGAGCTATCTGCTGTGATAGAGACTGGAGTTAACTGGACTATAAACATGCCAGCTGCAGTTTTTAAGAAGCATTTTACAGGAAGCAGGGGCTGTTCTTGCTTGAATGGGGCCTGGGGCGAGTTCCTCCTTCTTTGCCCCCCAACCCCCCATCTCCCATCACTCTGTGACCTTTACCATTTGTGTCCGATGTGAGTATCTCCTGCCATGAGACTCCGTCCAACTGCCTACATATTACATTAGCATGAAAATGCAAGTTCAAAACACTTTATTAGCCAACAATTATTTCACTTAAAACAGTCCTTTGTGATATGAATATTGCACACGCTGATATTGCAATAACGACATGTTTGCAGTATATTGTGCAACCTCCGTTGAACATTTGGAATTTAACAAATAGCATCACAACTAATAGTAATCCAGAAATATATATTGCATTTAAATGGACAGAAATCTGCTGTCTAAAAGTGTCCAAAAGAAGACCTTTCATTGTGAATTGGCTCTTTATAAATAAATTGAGTTGAATAGAATAAAATTCCATTGCAGTAAGAAAAACATGATTATCCACGGACGGACCAATGGACAAATAACCTGCTCTGAAAGAAAACAGATGCCTGTTTTGCTTTTTCTGTGAACTGAAAAACTCTGTTGTCAGGAGTGAAGCATTATTGTAGTAATTAAATGCATTTGTATTCATCAGATGTGAGCGTCCCAGGGTCTTATTAAACCCTAGTAAAGAGGAATAGTTAGTTACCACAGTAATAAAGTGTTTCAGTTTCCCCAAACGTTCTGGTTGAGGTTGGGTGAACCAGGTGCACTTGGTGTATTCTGGATCAATAATCAACCAAAGCCATAAAAAGACAAACTCTAAACTATGTTCACAAGCTGCAGACACCACTGTCCTTTGTTAGCGGAGCTCCTCATCTTCCAGATTAGTTCACTTAAGATAAGACATTTCTGAGCTAATCTCAAAGTGCTCTTTAACAGCCTTCCTTTAGGGTTTGTTCACATCTGTTTAGCGCATCTTTTTGTGGGTCAGTCAGTGATTCAGATGCCAGAAAAGCAGCCATGTGTATCTAGGCCTATGTTAGGGTTGGCCGAGGCTCACCTCTAACGTGTGTTTTGACTATAAACATAGTGGTGTGAAGATTAGGGCTCAAGGATGAGCATTATTTGGATTTCTCTTCACATAAGCTGCTCAATCTCCTTAACCTTTTTACAGCTTTATCTAGCAGCGTCCTGATGATGCGAAAAAGGAAAACATTTCCAACCGGGAAAAAGACGTCATCGATGTTCCTGCTGTCGACCTGAAGGTGTAAAATAAGATCAGCATGGCCTGCTATCCTTCATCATTGAGCTGAACATTATTCAATTTAATGTCATTGACTAAAACAGATGTTTTTTATTGCCTCTAACATCTTGCTTTGTTGCAAACATAAAAAAATAAAAAATGCATTTATCTCTGCTTTTGCCCCAGTGCATGGGTGACCTTCCTAACTGCTTCCTCACTCCGACCTTTTTATTTTGTGATACAAGGTATCAGCTGAAGGACTGAATAACTTTGTTTTGTTACTGCTTCTGATTTAGTAGCTTCCTCTGTCTCAGCCTCCTCTTTCCTTCCTCCTCAGCTTTTTTAGCGTGTCTTGGCTTCCTGTCGAACATTCAACTCCAAACAATCCTTTGGATCCTGACATTTCCTAACTCCACACCCGGTCCAACTAGTTCCACATGTGCGTGTTTGAATTCATCAGGGTCTGCAGAAGTCCTCGGACAAAGTAAAACAAGACAGAAACCATTGCGGTTCTTAAGAGTGAATCTTATTTTACGGATTTCTGTCCCATAAACAAAAAGAATAGATGGTTGGGAGGGATGACATTACTGATGTTGTAGCCCAACATTGTTCTTCTTCAGTCTTCAGGTGGTGACCGGATGGGGAGGCTGTCCTTGCAGCCAGTATGCAGCTGATGATGCTGGATGTCAGATGGTGTTGACAATGGTTCTTCTTAGTTTATGGTACATGGTGCTGCCATTTGCTTATTGAGGTCAAGACTTCAGTTTGCTCGGGTCTTGTCTTGTTGGTGCATCAGAATTTTGCACAGGCCACTGACGCCACCACGTTTTTGCAGCAGTTAATCAGTGTTGATTATGCAGATGTGGTAGAAGAACATTCGGGATTTGTTCTTCAATGTCTACTTGCTGGAATATTTCTTTTTATTGTAAGCCTACCTAATTTAGTCTGCCAGACTGCCACACGTGTT